>NC_135477.1:231335365-231642615 GCF_052094955.1 Ictidomys tridecemlineatus
ATGCTTAACACAAATGAAGTAGAAGAGTTTTCCCTCTACTCTCAAGACTTCAGGGTTTTTATACATTTTGCTTTAAGAAGATGTTGACCTCCTTCAAAGCAGCAGTGGATAATTTACTCCCTCTGTTCATCCTTTTGGGAGTTAATTTTGAGTTTAAAAAATTACGACATGTTGAATAAATACTTACCAAATAATTAGTCTATTAATGCAAGATTAGTTTATTAATACAATATATACATGTGTTTATTTTCTCATTTAGAGTTGGAGATATTTTTAATGTGATGACTTCAGGTAATTTGTGACCTAACCTTAAAATTATTTATTCTTGGAAACAGCAAAAGGAAGTATTACCTCATAATTGAAAGTTTGTCATAAAACATATACCTCAAAAATGGGAGAAACTAGTCTTCAAAGAAAGTAAGCATGTCTTTGAAATATTAGAGGATTAGAATACTCTTTAGAACTCCAAAATTATCTTGTGAAAATATTAAAAAATGACTATTTCAAGGACTTAACAGCTTAAATTTTTATGTTCTTGAGAATAGTATGCAATAAAAACTGGTCACAATTAAACTCATGGGACATATTCTACTTACTTTTTTTCATATAATGGGAAACTTTTCATGTGAAAATGTGAACACAATGCAGACAGAAATTCAAAGTGAAAATATCCAAAAAATTACCACCTTAAAAATTTTTTGCTTGAGGATAATTCAAAGGAGTACAAAACTGAAAACAATTGATCATAGTTGCATAAAAGTACATTGGGGAAGATATATTTTCTTTGTGGCTACCTGAGAGAACTATGTATCTTTTTTAACAGAAGACTTGCTTTTCAAATTAGGGAATTGCAACATCCTTCATCTTTCATAACAATACCAAATTTGGACCTCTGTGTTAAGTTCTGGCCACAATATTTTACCAGCAGCATAGAGAAAAAATTTCAAGGACAAATGACTAGGATGTTGAAGACTCCTAAGAAGATTCCTCCAACAACAAGGAAATAATTTGTGGAAATACTGGAGACTTGTTGCATGAACCCAGGGAAACTTCTAACACCAAAGAATAAGAATTACAGAGAGGAGCTGCTGCCTGCGCCAGGAAGGTAGGCAGACCTACACATTACCCCCCTGCCCCCAGGTGTGGTAGACACGTCACCCCAATTGGAGGAGGGGCAGAGGCGCCGCCCATGCCTGCAAGGTAGGAAGATCTGCTACCTAACGGGAGAACAGTCCCAGCGGCCCACTGGCATGGTAGACACATTACCCCAATTGGAGGAAGGGCCCAGCTGCCACCTGCAAGGTAGGCATACTGCGCGTCCTAGAGAAGGGGCCCAGCGGACCGCCAGCCTATTTGAAAGATCACCCCAATTGGAGGAGGGGCACAGCTGCCACCCGCGCCTGCAAGGTAGGCAGACCTTCAACCTGGAGAACAGGCCCAGCGGTTCGTCAGCATGGTAGACAGATCACCCCTATTGGAAGAGGGGCCCAGCTGTTGCCCACAAGGTAGGCAGACCACTTGACCTGGAGAAGGGGTCCAGCGGCCCGCTGGCGTGATAGACAGATCACCCCAATTGGAGGAGGAGCACAGCTGCCGCCCACCCCTGCAAGGGAGACTTTGCAATTATATAAGAGCAATATAAATATATAGGGGGAAAATTCAATAACACAACAGTTTCACCAAGCAGAAAGAAACATGAGCAGTATAAAAATACAAGGAAAGAAAGGACCACAAGCAATGCAAGTCAACTCAATCTTAGAAGAGGTAATAGCTGCAACAGATGGAATGTCAGATAAAGAATTCAGAATTTACATGCTTCAGATGATCTGGAGTCTCAAGGAAGACATTAGACAGCAAAATCAGACAATGAAAGATCACTTCAACAATGAATTACATAAACAAATCCAAGAAGCAAAAGATCAACTATACAGGGAGATAGAGGTTATAAAAAACAAACAAACAGAAATCCTAGAAATGCAGGAAGCAATAAACCAACTTAAAAACTCAAATGAGAATACTACCAGGAGAGTAGAACACTTAGAAGATAGAACATCAGACAATGAAGACAAAGTATTTCAACTTGAAAAGAACATAGACAGCTCAGCAAGACTCTTAAGAAAGCATGAGAAGAACATCCAAGAAATATGGGATAACATAAAGAGACCAAACTTAAGAGTCCTTGGGATACAGGAAGGTATAGAGGTCCAAACCAAAGGAACGAGCAATCTGTTCAATGAAATAATATGAGAAACTTCTCAGACTTGAAGAATGAGACAGAATCCCAAATCCTAGAAGCCTACAGGACACTGAATGTGCAAAATCATAAGAGATCCACACCTAGACACATTATAATGAAGATGCCCAACATACAGAATAAGGAGAGAATTTTAAAAGCTTCAAGAGAAAGGAAGCAGATTACATTTAAGGGTAAACCAATCAGGATAACAGCTGATCTTTCAACACAGACTCTGAAACCCCAAAGATCCTGGAATAACATATTTCAAACACTGAAAGAAAATGGGTTCCAACAAAGAATTGTGTATCCAGCGAAATTAAGCTTCAGGATGGAAGATGAAATTAAAACCTTCCATGATAAACAAAAGCTAAAAGAATTTGCAGCTAGAAAATCATCTCTTCAAAACATCCTCGGCAAAACATTACAGGAAGAGGAAATGGAAAATAACAATGAAAACCAACAGTGGGAGGTAGTATAGTAAAGGGAAAAAATAATCAAAGAGGAAAAACAAACCATGTTAAGTAACTTAAATAAACAAATATGGCTGGAAGAACAATCCATATCTCAATAATAACCCTAAATGTTAATGGCTTAAACTCACCAATTAAGAGTCACAGGCTAGTAGAGTGGATCAAAAAAAAAAAAAAAAAAAAAGATCCAACAATATGCTGCCTACAGGAGACGCATTTGATAGGAAAAGACATACATACGCTGAAGGTAAAAAGTTGGGAAAAATTATATCACTCATATGGACTTTGGAAATAAGCGGGAGTGTCCATACTCATATCAAATAAAATAGATTTCAAGCCAAAGTTAATTAAAAGGGATTAAAAAAGGACACTACATACTGCTCAAGGGAACCATACACCCACAAGACATAACAATCATAAATATATATTCTCTAAACAATGATACAGCTATGTTCATCAAACAAACTCTTCTCAAGTTCAAGAGTGTAATAGACCACCATACAATAATCATGGGAGAGTTCAAAACACCTCTCTCACCACTGGACAGATCTTCCAAACAAAAGTTGAATAAAAAAACTATAGAACTCAATAATACAATTAATAACCTAGACTTAACTGACATATATAGAATATACCACCCAACATCAAGCAGTTACACTTTTTTCTCAGCAGCACATGGATCCTTCTCAAAAATAGATCATATATTATGTCACAGTGCAACTCTTAGACATTATAAAGGAGTAGAGATAATACCATGCATCTTATCTGATCATAATGGAATGAAACTGGAAATCAACAATAAAAGAAGGAAGGAAAAATTATGCATCACTTGGAGAATGAACAATAGGTTACTGAATGATCAATGGGTTATAGAAGACATTAAGGAGGAAGTTAAAAAATTCTTAGAGATAAATGAAAACACAGACACAGCATATTGGAATCTATGGGAAACAATGAAAGCAGTTCTAAGAGGAAAATTTATTGCCTGGAGTTCATTCCTTAAAAAAAGGAAAAACCAACAAATAAATGATCTTACATTTCACCTCAAAATCCTAGAAAAAGAAGAGCAAAGCAACAGCAAAATAAGTAGAAGGCAAGAAATTATTAAAATCAGAGCTGAAATTAATGAAATCTAAACAAAAGAAACAATTGAAAAAATTGACAAAACTAAAAGTTGGTTCTTTGAAAAAATAAATAAGATTGACAGACCCTCAGCCATGCTAACGAAGAGAAGAAGAGAGATCTCAAATTACAGGATGAAAAAGGCAATATCACAACAGACACTTCAGAAATACAGAAGATAATTAGAAATTATTTTGAATCCTTATACTCCAATAAAATAGAAGATAGTGAAGGCATCTATAAATTTCTTAAGTCATATGATCTACCTAGATTGAGTCAGGAGGATATAGACAAGCTAAACAGACAAATATCAATTGAGGAAATAGAAGAAGCCATCAAAAGACTACGAACTAAGAAAAGCCCAGGACCAGATGGGTGTACAGCAGAGTTTTACAAAACCTTTAATGAAGAACTAATACCAAAACTTTTCAAGCTATTCCAGGAAATAGAAAAAGAGGGAGAACTTCCAAATTCATTCTACAAGGCCAACATCACCCTGATTCCTAAACTGGACAAAGATACTTCAAAGAAAGAAAACTACCGACCAATATCTCTAATGAACCTAGATGCAAAAATCCTCAATAAAATTCTGCTGAATTGGATACAAAAACATTTCAAAAAAGTTGTCCACCATGATCAAGTAGGATTCATCCCTGGGATGCAAGGCTGGTTCAATATATGGAAATCAATAAATGTTATTCACCACCTCAGGCTAGCATCATTCTGAATGGAGAAAAATTGAAGGCATTCCCTCTAAAATCTGGAACAAGACAGAGATTCCCTCTCTCACCACTTCTGTTCAACATAGTTCTTGAAACACTGGCCAGAGCAATTAGACAGACGAAAGAAATTAAAGGCATAAAAATAGGAAAAGAAGAACTTAAATTATCACTATTTGCAGTGACATGATTCTATACCTAGCAGACCCAAAAGGGTCTACAAAGAAACTATTAGAGCTAAAAAAGGAATTCAGCAAAGTGGCAGGATATAAAATCAACACGCATAAATCAAAGGCATTCCTGTATATCAGCAACAAATCCTCTGAAATGGAAATGAGAACAACCACTCCATTCACAATATCCTCAAAAATAATAAAATACTTGGGAATCAACCTAACAAAAGAGGTGAAAGACTTATACAATGAAAACTACAGAACCCTAGAGAGAGAAATTGAAGAAGATCTTAGAAGATGGAAAAATATACCCTGTTCATGGATAGGCAGAACTAACATCATCAAAATGGTGATATTACCAAAAGTTCTCTATAGGTTTAATGCAATGCCAATCAAAATCCCAATGGCATTTCTTGTAGAAATAGTTAAAGCAATCATGAAATTCATAAGGAAAAATAAAAGACCCAGAATAGCAAAAATAACTCTAAGCAGAAAGTGTGAATCAGGCAGTATAGCGATACCAGATTTCAAACTATACTACAGAGCAATAGTAACAAAAACAGCATGGTACTGGTATTAAAACAGGCGGGTGGACCAATGGTACAGAATAGAGGACACAGAAACCAATCCACAATATTACAACTATCTTATACTTGATAAAGGGGCTAAAAGCGTGCAATGGAGGAAGGATAGCATCTTCAACAAATGGTACTGGGAAAATTGGAAATCCATATGCAATAAAATGAAACTGAATCCCTTTCTCTCACCATGCACAAATGTTAACTCAAAATGGCTCAAGGAGCTTGATATCAAATCAGAGACACAGCGTCTGATAGAAGAAAAAGTTGGCTACAATCTACAGACTGGGGGTCGGGCTCCAAATTCCTCAATAGGACACCCATAGCACAAGAGTTAATAACTAGAATCAACAAATGGGACTTACTCAAACTAAAAAGTTTTTTCTCAGCAAAAGAAACAACAAGAGAGGTAAATAGGGAGCCTACATCCTGGGAACAAATCTTTACTCCTCACACTTCAGATAGAGCCCTAATATCCAGAGTATACAAAGAACTCAAAAAATTAAACAATAAGAAAATAAATAACCCAATCAACAAATGGGCCAAGGACCTGAACAGACACTTCTCAGAGGTGGACATACAATCAATCAACAAGTATATGAAAAAATGCTCACCATCTCTAGTAGTCAGAGAAATGCAAATCAAAACCACCATAAGATACCATCTCACTCCAGTAAAATTGGCAGCCATTATGAAATCAAACAACAACAAGTGCTGGCAAGGATGTGGGGAAAAGGGTACACTTGTACATTGCTGGTGGGACTGCAAATTGGTGCGGCCAATTTGGAAAGCAGTATGGAAATTTCTTGGAAAGCTGGGAATGGAACCACCATTTGACCCAGCTATTCCCCTTCTTGGTCTATTCCCTACTGACCTAAAAAAGCATACTACAAGGACACTGCTACATCGATGTTTATAGCAGCACAATTCACAATAACAAGACTGTGGAACCAACCTAGATGCCCTTCAATAGACGAGTGGATAAAAAAAAAATGTGGCATTTATACACAATGGAGTATTACTCTGCATTAAAAAATGACAAAATCATAGAATTTGGAGGGAAATGGATGGCATTAGAGCAGATTATGCTAAGTGAAGCTAGCCAATCCCTAAAAAACAAATGCCAAATGTCTTCTTTGATATAAGGAGAGTAACTAAGAACAGAATAGGGAGGAAGAGCATGAGAAGAAGATTAACATTAAACAGGGATGAGAGGTGGGAGGGAAAGGGAGAGAGAAGGGAAATTGCATGGAAATGGAAGGAGACCCTCAAGGTTATACAAAATTACATACAAGAGGAAGTGAGGGGAAAGGGAAAAAAACAAGGGGGAGAGATGAATTACAGTATATGGGGTAGAGAGAGAAGAGGGGAGGGGAGGGGAGGGGAGGGGGGATAGTAGAGGATAGAAAAGGCAGCAGAATACAACAGACACTAGTATGGCAATATGTAAATCAGTGGATATGTAACCGATGTGATTCTGCAATCTGTATATGGGTAAAAATGGGAGTTCATAACCCACTTGAATCAAAATGTGAAATATGATAAATCAAGAACTGTATAATGTTTTGAACAACCAACAATAAAAATTTTTTTAAAAAGAATATGAAAGTAAATCAATGAATATTTGAACAGAAGTAGCAACTGGATTTTTCATTTGTTTATGTTTTAGCATTTACTTTGCAGAAAAGCAAAAGAAAAATTAAATTTAAAAAACTTAAATTCAACAACCTCAGTGAGATACTAATCAAAAGGTCTTGATTCACTGGTGCCCTAGAGCTGTCTTGTATAGCCTTCTTAGAGTCAGTTGTTAAATAGAAACTTTCTGAGCCCAAGTCAGCAGTCATAGTAATATTTGCAACACAAGAACCAGCAAACATTTTATACTCACTGAGATGCTTTACCAATATACCTCCACTTATAATCTACGAATCTAAGAAATCACTCATAATGAAGCAACCTTGTAAATGTTTATAATGGGGAGGTGAAACCAGAGATGAAAGAACATATTTACACTACACAATAAGAAAGCATTTCTGGTAATGAAGTTGTTTGAAATGAAGAATGGAGAAAAGGCACAGTATCAACAGTGTGGAGACTACACTATAGAATTAAAAAAAAAAAAAACTGATGGTAAATGGACTAACAAATACTGGGAATGACTATGACCTAAATGTCTTGGGTCATGATTCTTCATAAATTCTCAGAATAACAAGTAACTAGGAGATATGCAAATATTTGCAGAGCAATGGGTTGAAAAAGATCTCAAAAGTCATCTCAGAACCCTGTAAAGCACTGAATTGAATCCCATCCTCACACTCACTCCAAGAATGTGAATTTCTGAAGATAGAAAATGTGTGTTCTTTATGTCTGTGTGCCCAGAGAATAATACAGTGTTGGGTGCATTAATATGTTGTAGTTGCTGATGAATGAACAAAGAAATGAATAAATGAAAAAAAAAATAATTACAGAGACACAAACTCTCCCTTGTATAAATAATGTCATAACATGGGCTGGGGATGTGGCTCAAGTGGTAGCAAGCTCGCCTGGCATGCGTGCAGCCCGAGTTCCATCCTCAGTACCACAAACAAACAAAGATGTTATGTCCGCCAAAAACTAAAAAAATAGATATTAAAATCTCTCTCTCTCTCTCTCTCTCTCTCTCTCAAAAAAATAATGATGTCATAACATCCTGACATTTTTTTATTCAGATTTCATTAATTTGAACTGTTCAATGAAAAGGAAATGACCAGTTAGTGGAAGACTGGCACTTTCTATATCATCACAACTTAACTCTTCGGCATTTACAATACAATTTGGGTGAATCAGAAACAAAATAACAAACATTACAACACAAAACACATTCAGGCTCACACATCAGTACCTCTTAAGGAGAATGAATCTTGATATATAAGTTTTTTTTTTTTTGTCTTTCAAACAGCTTTTTATGTTTTAGATTAGAATTTGCAAAGAAAACTATGAGGAATAGCTCCAGAGTACTAAGTGAGAAACACTTGGCATTTTCTTAAATAATATAGTAAGGTGACTGCAGTAGGATAGTTACACGGAGAGAACAAATTAAGCCTTTCAGTTGCCATGAACTGAGGTACTACAATAAAGGTCCAGGGTGATTTGGTGGATGACACACAGGAGATATTCAAAGCTAGAATTTTCAGTGTTCCTGTGATGTATTCACTTCTTCTAGATCCTTGAGTTAGGATTTTACCCTACTGACCTCACAAAGACATAAGAGTGCTGGTACTTTTTAATTATTTTTGTTTGTGGATAGCTGGGAGAGAATAGTTCAGTTCTAAAAAAAACTAGACAAACAAAGTTTCATTCAATTTTACAGTAAAATGACTAAAGGGCTGTGTTTTATACAGTGAAGGGGTCATCCTGTGCCAAGAATTCATGGAACTCATAGAAAAGATTTTGTTTCCTATTGCTTGCAGTTCTGATAACTAGTCTGATATCAAATAAATCCAATTATAATAGGGAATAGGAAACCTCAGTTGCCATTTTTGTTTGTTTGTTTTGTTTTGTTTTGTTTTCAGGTACCAGGAATTGAACTCAGGGGTACCTGGCCACTGAGCCATATCCCCAGCCCTATTTTGTATTTTATTTATAGGCAGGGTCTCACTGAGTTGCTCAACACCTTGCCTTTGCTGAGGCTGACTTTAAGCTGGTGATCCTCCTGTCTCAGCCTCCAGGGCAGCTGGGATTACAAGCATACGCCACCATGCCCATGCCTGGCTCACTTGCTTTATTTATATTCTGTTTGTAAGGGGTTATTGGATTATGTTAACCTTACGAAGCCCTATTTATCGCTAAACTCCATTTATTTAGCTTTAATTGTACACTGTTTGGGATTTTAGTTTATTGCTTTGAATACTCATTTAATGAGGACTGAATTCTTTGCATTTACATGTGCTTTTATCTTACCTGAAGAAATATTTATTAATTTCAAAAGAAAAGTATCTATTTCATAAAGCACTCTAACTTTATATAATGCCTATCTCTGGGACTTGTCAAAGTTGTAGCATTAAACCAATAGTTGTTGCCTTTTTTTTTTAAAGAGAGAGAGAGAGATGAGATGAGAGAGTGAATTTTAATATTTATTTTTTAGTTTTCGGTAGACACAACATCTTTGTACATGGTGCTGAGGATCGAACCCAGGACACACGCATGCCAGGCAAGCGCGCTACTGCTTGAGCCACATCCCCAGCCCAATAGTTGTTGCCTTTATACATCTCTATATGAAGCTTGAATCATTGTGAATGGGTCAAATGAATTTAATTCCCACAAGGGATCCAAGTATTCTGTTTTTCTGACTGTGTCACATGTCACACAGATTTGTACTTAAGAACAAAACGATTGCCAATAATAGGGTAAGAAAAAGAAAATCAGGGATGGGGTTGTGACTTAGTAGGAGAACACTTGCCTCACATGTATGAGGCACTGGGTTTGATTCTCAGCACCACATATAAATAAATGAATAAAATAAGGGTCCATAAACAAATAAAAATATCTTTTAAAAAGAAAATCAGTATTCTAATAATCTGTAGAAATTTCAAGAACAAGTATAAATTTTTGATTATATTAATTTTATCCAAATTTTTTAATATTTCTTATTTTAGTTCTCGGGGGACACAACTTCTTTGTACATGATGCTGAGGATCGAACACGGGCCACACGCATGCCAGGCGAGCGCGCTACCGCTTAAGCCACATCCCAGCCCAATTTTATCCAAATTTTGATGTATCCTTGGAAGATATCAGCCCATCATCTGTTGAATTTCACTGTCTCATCTCTTCTCACCACAGGCTAATGTGAAGATCAAGTCAGAAAACACAAAAGTGGTTGGTGTGATGCCACATTCCCTGGACTCCAAAAGTGTTAATTGCTGTAATTGGGTAATAAATGTCATTTTTATGAATCAATCATAAGCACAATAAGTTGCTATTTTACTCACACTTCTATTTGGAACACTTTGATATATAACAGCCCTCATTTTAAACAGTTCAAAGCACATTGAAGTTTTAAGCAATTAAATGTTAATTTTATGAAACAAATATCTAAACAAATGGCATTATTTGCTCAAAATAAAGTTATTAATTATTTGGACTTTAAATCTGAGAGAACTATCCATACCCTTATGAGCTTTAAAATACTGAAATATTATTTAATCTCATTATAAACTGATTTTCCATAAAGAGACAAAATACATCATATGCTTCATAGCTCCCTGTGAAGGTTGAGTGGGATACTATATAGAAAATACATAGTCCATGGTCCTAAGTGTGGACTCAAAATTATAGCTGTTATTATGGTTTTGTCAAAGTATTAGTAATGACAAACATAATGAATTCCTTATTTCAAACCAACAGGAAAATATCACATAGAAATGTGAATATTATAGCTAACACTGTATTTAAACCTTCTAACATAAAAATCAAGAACCCACTGTCTAAAACCTTGGAAGATGAAGATTTGAAGGTTTTCTGCTAGTTGGATGTCTTACCACTAACATCTCTAACAAAGGAAAAAAAAAACATTTAATATTTGCTGAATGCTTCTCTAAGGGTAGTAAAATTAATTAGAGAGATGTGCAGGATGCTGATTCATTTGATTATACTTTACTACATAATGTGCAAAATTTCCCTGCCAGGTCTGTTGCCTAAAGGAGTTTTGGTTGATTCATCGTCTCTTTTGCTCAGAGGGTTGATCACTGTAAATGACTTTATTGACCCGTGGCTTGGTTCAGCATCATATGCTCCAGTGAAGCAAACAATAAACAGCTGCTAAGTGCAGGTGAGAAGGCGTCATGGAAAATTCAAGGACTGAATCAGCGTACTCTTTGCCATCAGGCTCCACGCTGTCACACATTTCTGAATTTCTTGCTTGACAGGCATCATTTTTAAAGGGACTTGCCCTAAAACAACATATCATCCTATGGGCTTTCATGACTTTTAGATAGTCAGAGTGGGAATTCTGTATTCATAACCCTTTCTATAAATAGCTGATATCCATAGCCATGTAATTCATTTTTAATGGTTCATTGTTTCAATTGGAATCTTGAGCCAAATAAAACTTTGATAAGTAAGATGTGATTTTAAGGATCAAAATAATGTTTAGAACTGTTGACTTTAATACTGCCAAAAAAAGCAAATATGTCCTCAAAGCCATAGGTTAATCAATAGCAGTTAGATTTAGAGTAATTTCAGCATCACCAGCTCATTCCAGCACCAAATATCCTGGTCAGATAACCCCAATTAAAAATACACTGATTGTGTAGTGTATTTTCCGCTGCTATCAAAGAATATCAGAGAGTGGGTAAATTATAAATAACAAACTTTATTCAGCTCACAGTTCTGGATGCTGGAATGTCCAAGACCCAGGAAATATATCTGGCAAAGGCCTTTTTTATGTTTTATCCTATGACAGAGGAGCAGCAAAAACATGCAAGTCTAAGACAGGGACCTAGGCTGAATTCATACTTTTTATCAGGACAGCATTTCTTCAATAACCAACACTCTTTAATAGCAGCATCTATACATGTAAGCACAATGCTCAGGTTCAAATCACCTCTTCAAAGCACCACCTCTTAATGTTGTTACAATGGGAATTAAATTTCAGCTTGAGCTTTGGAGGAAACATTCAAACCACAGAGGAGCAAGAATTCAGGACAACTCTTCTATTTATAACTGACTTTTTTTTTTTCTATTCTCCTCCATTAGTATAAGTTCAGGGTATATTAAATATTAAGTTTTCTTGTTAAAGATACATGTTTGTCAAAGTTATCTTTAAAAACTTCATAAATGACTTGCAATATCAAGAAAATGAAAAGATAAGTCCCACTTTGGGAAACTGAATTTGCAAAAGACATATATGAAGACATCTTGAAAACTCAACAAGACAGCAAAACACCTGACTACAAAATGAGTCAAAAATCTAAGCAGACACTTCACCAAAGAAGAATATTTATCATTACAGAAATGCAAATTAAAACTGTAAGACTCTACTATGCCTGTATTAGAATATTAAAAATCCAGAACATTGACAATAATAGATGCAGATAAGTTCATGGTGTAACCAGAATTCTATTTTTTTTTGGGGGGGTGGGCGGGATGTAAGATGGTGTAGTACAGCTAGTTTGGGAGGCAAATCATCAATTTATCATGAAACAAAACATATTTGTACCACTTAATTCATCAATCACATTTCTTGGTATGTAACAAAATGAATTGAGAACATACATCAGTAAAAACTCAACTCAACACATTGATTTTTATAGCAGCTTTGTTCATAAAGGCCATTTTTTAAAGCAAGCAAAGTATCCTTCCTTAAGTGAATGGATGAATAAACTCTGTTGTAAAAGGACTGCAAAATAATTTTAAATACTAAAAGGAAAATAAGCTATAAGGTCACCCAAAAATGTGATGATATCTTCATTGCCTATTACCAACTGAAAAAAAGCCAATCTTAAAAGGCCACATTCTGAATGATTCCAATTATAAAACATACTTTAAAAGACAGATCTGCTTGTACAGTGAAAAGATTAGTGGTTGCCAGGAGTTACAGGGAAAGAGGAAAACATAACAAATATGTAGAGCAGGGAATTCTCAGGGCAGTTAATGATTCTATATGATTGTACAATAGTGAATATATATAATCATATCTTTGTCAAAACCTGTAGTACAACCTCAACCTTTGTAGAACCCCAAGAATGAACCCTAAAAATTAAGTCAAATCAAAAGAAAAAATATTGAAGTGTAGTAAAAGAAGATTTCCTTAATTGTAATTAGTTCAGGCTCCTGATTCAACAAAAGAAATATATGACACTGACTTAATATATATTGTCTCATCTTCATTACTAATTCACTACAGTTTCCAAAAGAATTTCATGGTTTTCTCAAAACAAACTAACATACATCTGATATTTTGTATTTGAAAGTATTAATTTTATGATAATAATTATAACTACACTATAAATTTTTGACTCAAATCATCTATTATGAAAAAGGAACATGCACTTATTTTTTATTTAGATATGTAATATTCAAGGGTTTTCTGGTATAAATTCAGAGAAGTTTAATTATAAAATTCATAAACATAGTACAATGAAAACTGAAGAAAATAGTTGACCTACTTTGGACATTAACAAAACCGAAGGGTAAAGGAATTCAGTTGGAATCGTATTTTTTTAATCCAAATAGTTAATATATGTAATAAAATCTGGAAAGAAGGAGTAGAAATTAGTATTAAGAGTCTAAAATAATTTATTTCTTTACACAAAGAGATTAAGATGTTTCTTTTCAGTAATACTTGGGGGATATTCCTAGAATCAGAATGTCTAATATTTGAGGAAACACTTAAGCATAGTCCATGTAGTCATGATTTTAAACAGAAGGTGGCATAGGGTTAATGATTAACATTTTAGCAACATAACACATAGAATCATCATGTCACTAAAAATTAAGTTGTCTGAATACTGTGTATTTAAAAAGTGCTTCTGGGCTGGGGATGTGGCTCAAGTGGTAGCGCGCTCTCCTGGCATGCGTGTGGTCCGGGTTCAATCCTCAGCACCACATACAAACAAAGATGCTGTGTCCACCGAAAACTAAAAAGTTAATACTGAAAAATTCTCTCTCTCTCTCTCTCTCTCTCTCTCTCTCTCTCTCTCTCTCTCTCTCACTCTTTCTTAAAAAAAAAGTGCTTCACCTACACTTAGCATTATGTAGTAGATATTATTTAACAGAATTAAATAAATAGAATGTTATGCACAGATATAAACTATAATACTTATACAAATATTATAATTACAATTTTGGAATTACTCTGCACTCTTAACAGCAATATTTATTATTTTAAAAACAAATTGTACATGTATCCTTTATTTCTATACTTATCATAATAACATAGAACAAAAAAATAATTAAATATATATATTTTTTAATTTAAATGATCAACAAGGTATGGTTGTACACATTTGTAATCCAAGTTATTTTGGAAAGTGAGGCAGGAGGATCACTAGTGTGAGGCCAACCCTGGAAATGGAAATTCTGTCTCAAAACTATATAAATAAGTAGCTGGTCATGGTAGTGAATGCTGTAATTCCAGCCAATCTAGAAGCTAAGGCAGGAAAATTGCAAATTCAAAGCCCACCCAGCAATTTAGTGAGGCTGTAAGAAATTTAGGGTGACCCCGTCTCAAAAAAAAAAAAAAAGACTTTGAATGTGACTCACTAGCTTAGTACCACTGGGTTCCATTCCTGTTACCCAATATAAATTAATAAATAATTTTATAAACAAATTAATTAAAATTTATGCACACACAAATAAATACATACATGGTTGGGATTTAGCTTAGTGGTAATATATCCCTGAGATCAATTCCCAATATAAAAATAAATTAACTAATTAAAAATTAAAAGATCTACTAGTGTGACTTACCAAGAGTAATAAAATTAGGTTTAACTCATTAAAAAACTACCTTTTTTTAGTGCTTCTGCATTTTGAATAGGCCTTGAAATAACCTGATAATATTATTAAAATATACTTATTAATTCAGTAGCCCCTTGTATTTCCCACCCTTTCTAATAAGCTTCTAGTTTGTGTGAATTCTGCTTGTTGGTTTGTCATACTTTGAATATAAAGAGCTTTAGCATAGCTCCCTAATTACTGAGATACAGATAATTTTTTCTGCAACATATGGAAAAACTAATCATGAAAGTGACAGAGATCCAACTTATACTGAGTTGATCATTCATCTAGGAATTGTTATAATGGGAGAAAAATGCACAATCATTTTTTAATCAACTAATAACTTTTTATTTTTCAATTACTTTAAAATTAAGAAATAGGGGATGGTGCCGAATGTACAAGCATACACCTGCAATCTCAGCATCTCCAGAGGCTAAAACAGGAGAATCATAAACTTAAGGCCAGCCTCTGCAATTTAGTGAGACCCTGTCTCAAAAAAAGGCGGGGGGGATGGATGTTTATCAGTGATGCAGCACTCCTGGGTTCAATCTCTAGTACCAAAAAACAAAACAAAACCCAGAAATAAGCAACAGGTAGAGTGGGTAAACGTATATTAGGGTCAACAGGAAGTATAGTCTTATGTAAAATTTGTCATAGTTCATATAAAAGTGTCCTCTAAATACATTAACAGTCTGAAACTTAAAAATTTTGATATTTGTACATTAATATGTGCTACACAAACACCTGGCCTTGTTTGATGATCATTTTGAAGTTCATTTCAGTCTTAGTAGAATAGCTATAGTCTTTGGTACATTTTAAAAATATAATCGGGGTTAAAATATCCCTTTAATATCCATCCATTTAATTATTGATAATGTGTCCACTTGTTTTATTTTAATAAATAAGTACATAAAATTTAAAAGAGAATCTACTTAAGTATTAGAGAAATACTTTGTAATTAATGTTCATTGAGTTTGAAAATAATCTTTTACTGCTGAGGTTCAAGTAAACATTGAGGAGCTTACCTCAAAGAGCTAGTTTTTACAGACAAGAAATGCATTTTGCATGCATAAATAATAACTGATAGGTTAAGGGAGTTCTATTGCTTTAGGCAAATCATTTATTTGCATTATATCTAGTGCATTAGTGATCCCAACAGAGCTCTAGAACTCCTCTTATTAGCAAAATGGGACTCTAATCATCAGACTAACATTTGAAATTAAAGAAAATAGTTGAGCAGCCTACATTCAAACTATTTATTTTCATATTCTCCAGTTATAAAAAGGGCTTGGAGCAAGAATAATCTATTACTATTAATCTTCAATCTATCTACTTACATCTTGGATAAATCAGATCATGCTATATCCACAAAATCCTTTTCCTGGCATACTATATAATATACTGCAATAATTCATTCACCTATGAAACTGTTCTCACTTTCTTTAAGATATTTTAGCCAGTTGATATTATATGAGTTTTCCCCAATTAACCATAGTCATTATGAATATTCTCCTTTTATCCACAGTTATTGCATGCCATATATTTGCTGTGATAGAGGGGAGAATATTCACAGAAACTTTCATTTGTCTCTTTTTTTAAAAAATATCTTTACTGTAAGAGTCAAAGTACTAATATAAGTTTGGACCTATTACATACTTATTTTTATAATAATAATGTTTTGGGGATTTATGGAAATAACCACAACTGGATAAACAAAATAACTGATCTTACTGTGGCTGGAGTGTACTTCAAAAACTCTTGTGTAGCTTAGTCACCATAATCCCCAATTTTGGGAAGTTAAAGCATATTTGGAGTCTGAAGAAATTAATTTCATTTCAAACTGAGGGAGTAATTTTCAGACTTGACATTTTATTCTCCATTTTGGTGACTCCAGTAAAAGGTACCATATTCCTTTATAAATATTTCAAAGGAATATTTGCAGTGCACTTGATGACGTGTGATCAGTCTCCACTCCAAGAATCTACCATATTAAGCAATCAAGTTGTGTCAGATAAGTGAACCTTCCTTGTTTTGCCATGAGACTGGAAGAAAGAACATGACTTTTCATTATAGATACTCAAGTCTTGTTTCTGGCCACAGAACCAAATGTCTCATTTTGGTATATATTCAGTAAAATTTAATATCAACAATTTGATCAATTAGCTAAAAGCAAAGATCTTTTTGTGTAAATATATCCTGAGTACTACCTTTTTCTTGCTGTTTACAAGGTAAGTGATCTTCTCAGATTCAGTAGTTAAGTATTGTTGCTTGGCTTCTATCACTCTAGAAGCCCTACATCTCCACTGGCATTCGGGAGCCCACCTCAATGATGACATCTTCCACCATAATTTCTGAACAACCGTGCACAGTACTACAAAGCATGACAATGGTATTTGAAATATTCTGCTATAACACTCCTATTTATATTTTAAGACCTTAGTGTGCTAGTCAGCTTTTCATTGTTGTTATCATAATACCCAACAAGAAAAAAATTAGAGGAGGAAAACTAATTTTAGTTCAAGTGTCAGAGTTTAATCCATGGTGCATCAACCCCATTGTTTGGAGCCCAAGTGAAGCAGAATGTTATTGTGGAAAAGCATCATGGAGGAATATATTTATCTTGCCCTTCGTCCTTGACAGTCGCAGCCCACATGGCCTATCTTAGCCTGTCTCTCTCTGATACCTGCACTTTTGCTCTCAGACTGTTCATGTTACTGGCTTCTCTTAATTCTCTGGGTCTTCATTCTAGCTTCAGCTTCATCTTCACAGCTTCATGAGTCATTCTCATAGGATTAGTCCACAAAGGACAGGCCCTTCTGTACTTTTCCAGACTTCTGAGGTCTTCCTTTGAAATCTTAGTAGAAGCTCCCATAACCCCTTAACTCCACAATACTTAATTCTTGCTGAACCAACACCATGTGTCTTATGCCAAGATCTTCTTCCAATATGTACAGTAGCAAATTTCCCTGGAATCCTGACTCCAGTCACTTAAGAGTACCTGAGAAGGTAAACAGCATTAAAAAAAAAAATCCTGGAGAAACAGCTTTCTTGGCTCCCTGATTAGATAAGTGAACTACCAGGATCTATTAAATAAATTTTTATTTTTATACATTTGAACCTGGGATAGATATGATCCTGTAAATATCTGATTTACCCTGAAACCATTTTTACTATCATCCCTGTGCAAACTACTTAGCATCTTTTTAGTGACTATACATTCTCTAAGTGGCATAGCTTTCTTGGCCCCAATTTTATAAGCACTTTTCTGATTAAACTGCAACTTTTAAAAATCCTTCAGCTCTGCTTTCTCCTCCTGACTCCCACAGTAAACCTGACTACAAGTTACTAACAAAATCTGTAGTGCCTGAAGAATATGTAGTTTTGAAATTTACTCCACCACATTAATTAATCACATTTAAATTCAGCCTCATGCAAAGTCTCAGAACATGAGAAACATGTAGAAAGAATTTAAGATTAGTGGCCTCTAGTCCAATTCCCACTAAAAGCATTTTTCTCCTCTGAAATTTCATGAGTTCAGTCTTTACTGTCTGCTCTCTGGTCTTCTAAGCACCCATCAAAATTTCAACTTAAAAAATTCTTAAGTTTCTTCTGCTTGAATTCCTAGACTTCTCTAAACTTCTCCTATAAATCACTTTCAAAGGCTTTAGAACTACATGGTCAGGTTAGTCACTGCAATAACCCCACTTCTCAGTACCAATGTCTGTATTAATAACCTATTAATTGTGGAGAACAAAATACCTGGCTAGAACAAGCTAGAGGTTGAAATGTTTGTTTTCGGTTCATAGTTTTAGAGGAGTAATTGATTGTGGGCTAACTCCATTGTTTAGGACTCAAAGTGAGGCAGAACATTATGGTGGAAGAAGAAGAAGAAGAAGGAGAAGGAGAAGGAGAAGGAGAAGGAGAAGGAGAAGGAGAAGGAGAAGGAGAAGGAGAAGAAGAAGAAGAGAAGGACGAGGAGGAGGAGGAGGAGAAGGAGGAGAGAAGAAATGAGATGAGATTTTAAGAAAGATGAAACCTTTCTGAGTATGCCCCTAGTGAGTCACCTCCTCTAGCCATAACACACTTACCTACTGTAACCACCCAGTAAGTCCATTCAAATGTGTAAGGACTGATTAAGTTACAGGTCTCACAATTGAATTGTTTCACTTTTGAACATTCCTGAATCAACAAGGGAGCTTTTGAGTGACACCTGATATCTAAACAACAGCACCAAGTCAGTGGAGCATCTTCTGAGTTTTCTAGGTAAAAGCGAGATGGAAGAGAAGAACGTGTCCATTTGCAACTAATAAATCTGTTCTGCCATTCCTGTCTCACCAAGCCTTTGCATTCTTTCCTCTAAGCTATCATACTTAAGTTCTGGCATTTCACCTGTCTTGAATATAGATTACTAATGAATATAGATGGTTCCTGATTTATGATGATTCAACAATTTTTCATTATGATGGTATAAAAGATATATATATTCAGTAGAAAGTATACTTTAAATTTTGAATTGTGATCTTTTCCCTGCTTATTCATATATGGTATAATACTCTCTTATAATTCTGTCTCAGTGCCAGTAAACAGATTTCCAGTCAGCTACACAATCCCAGAGAGAAACAACAAAAATTCTACAGTGTACTGTGTTGCTAACCTATACATTAGATGTATTAAATACCTTGTCAACTTATAATATTTTAAATTTCTTTTTATACAATATATTTGTTTTACTTATTTTTATGTGGTGCTGAGGATTGACCCCAGTGCCTCACATTTACTAGGCAAGTGTCCTACCACTGAGCAACATCCCTAGCCCCAATATTTTTATCTTTTGATGGTTTATCAGGAAATGACCCCATAATAATTCAAGGGAATTATATACATTTCATTGAAGTGATCAGGAAAACTCAGTGCTATTTTTAAGTGAGCAGGAAAACCTTTTAAAGAAAAGATCCCATGTAGGAGCATTCATAACTAAATTTTAGATAAATTCAGCATTATATTTTATCATAATTTGTGTAGCTCTTTTTGGATTTTGTACCTGAATAGTTATATGATTTTTACACATATTAATTAGGAAAATCTTGAAATTATTGTGGAATATAAGCTACTTTTTCCTCGTTTTTATATTGTAAATACCCTTTGAGAGCATGTTGAAATTTTAGTCTGATAAGTCAGGAGCTTGCAAGGGGAAAGAATGAATTTTAAAGAAAGTAGATAACCCTTACAGGGAAAAATCCTCAGCTTTACTACTGGATCTGCAAACCAGATAGGGTTGGTTTTGTCAGATGGTTGCTTTCATGGGAGAACTAAGGATACTCAGTGTTTTAAGACTATCAGCTTAAAATGAACCCAGTCAGATGGACTTAGAAGCCTTCTGATTCTTTTTCAGTGTATTTGATCTCAACTAAGTTGTGTGGTCTTTGGGATTTTGTGGTTTATTTCAGCATAAACTCTTAATTGAAGTTAAAACAAGTATTCCATCTTATTGTCTTGGTCATTATTAAGAGCAAATTCAAGGAGAGTTACCCTTTGGTGACTGGAACTTCTTCAGAAGGCTATTCAAAAGGTAGATACAGTTAGCAATTTGGTTGATTGGGAAAGCCATCGTATACTAGATTACTATCATGCCAAATATTTCAATTCTGTGCTGGTGGCCAAGGGACTTAGCAATTTTACATCCCTGGGCCCAGCCCTTGATTTCCAGTAACATGTCTTCTGTTATTACCTCCATGTACCAATTCTATTCAATCAAAATTAAGTCAGCAAAACAGAAAGCATAACAATTATTTAATGGAGAGTTTAATATATTTCTTGGGGAACAGAAAATACAAGAAGAGAACAAGTTAACAAAAAGACAGTAAAAGCTGGAAATGGTCATTACCAATAGGACTGGGGATTAATGGAGTGTTCTTTCTTTCCTTTTCTATGATCTCTCAGATTCCAATAAGTGCTTTTATAAAAGTGTTGTAAGCAAACCTTCAATCTATATAATCTATCTTGAAGTGTTCTTTTACCTTTAAAAAACTAAAGGACTTTGAAATATTTTGTTTAGTCATAGGCAGTTATTTATTGAGGATATAAGAATCTGTAAGATGAGACATGTAAGTGATGAAATCAGAGGAGAGAGCCTGGTGCTCTTCTGTTCTGGGTTTGCAGTAATTCTACTTCTGGGTGTACGGGTGTACGGGAAGCAGCTAGAAACAGAAATCAGATGCTATTTGAATCACTTATGTTTGGGTTTAGATAAGAAGTGTCCCCCAGTAGCTCATGTATTAGACAATGCAAGATTTTCAGAGGTGAAATGATTGGTTTATGAGAGACTTAACCTAATCAATGTGATTAACTCACTGATCCCTATTAACTGTGTGGTAACTATAGGCAGGTAGGGTATGACTGAAGGAGGTGGGTCACTGGGGGCAAGCGTTTAAGGTTTACATTTTGTCCTTGGCTAAAGAAATGCTCCTTTCCTTCCTGTTTGCATGTCCTGAGTTCCCTTCCTCTCTATACCATTTCACCCTGATGTTCTGCCTCACCTTGAGACCATAGAAATGAAGTCAACTATCTATGAACTGAGACCTCTGAAAATGTGAGCACCACATAAACTGTTTCTACTCTAACTGTTCCTGTCAGTTCTTTTATTCACAGTGACATAAAAAAATTAAAAAATTAAAAAAAAACTGACTAAAACAACCTGCCACTGCTAAGGTGAAGAACACTATAAAATAATGCTGACAAGAGCTGCAGACAAGGAAAGAGAATGTCCTTTCCCTGTCCCTGCCCTCCAATTCCATGCAATATTTTCTTGGCAGAATCTAATGTGTACCAAGCTAGGAAAAAAGAAATGTTTATTTTCAAGAAGCTCAGCCTGGTGACTCAGAGTGTGCAAGGGTAACTTTACATGAAGAAGAGAATAGTTTCATTAACTAACTGACCCTGCTTTTTTTCCTTGCTATTAGGTGAAGAACCCCTAATATATATATATATATATATATTTATATATCTTTGCAGCCACTCAATTCATTACAAATTCAATGCGGTTACTTTTTAGTTGCTCACCTAATGTTTTTGTGTGACCGAAAGAAGAACATTAAGAAGACAATGAAGGTGAGAATTTGAAGCCCTGTCTGTTCTGGAGCATTTGGTGCAAATGTGAGTCTTGCTGCATTTATTTCTGTGGTTAGATCAGTCACTTTGCTAAGCTTTTTATTTCTATAATCTGAATGAACTACTAAGTCATTAGGTAAGGTGTTCACCATTATTGTCATTAAAAGAAGGGCAGAAATCAAGCTGACAAATGTTTTAACAACAACATTTCTAGGTTTCTCCAGTGAGCCAGAAGTATCAAAATCTGAAACTCAAAACTAGAGTTTCTCCTCTGGCAAATGAATTTAAAAATTGAGCTTCAGAAATGTTTTCCGGAAAACCTCTAGTGCCCTCAGTTATAAATTTGCTCTTTTGGGTCAAAGTATTCTGCTCTCAGTAGATTTAAGAAACATTTGTGAAAGAGTATCCTTGGCAATGAATTGGTCAGTTCTACAATTCCAGCTGAGAAGTTAAAGTTGTATTGATTTATGACAGAAACATTCAATAACTAGATGGTAGAAATGATACTCTGGGCATCCCTACCAGCCAACAGCTAAATTTATGAAAAAGAATATTAAAAGCACATATAAATTATTAAATGACTATCAGGAGAGGACTTTTCAGAATACAAGTCTATGTACTAGAGATAAATATGCTGACAAATGTACCCATAAATAGAGAAAGAGACAGTGACTGAGACAGGACAAAATAGGCATTTATTTCTGTGCTGTTTTGGGAGACTTTCCAAAATTTAGCTAGTAAATTAGCAAACCCATAATTTTTTCTTTGGCGCCAATACCCACTTCTTTTAAATTTAAATACATGCCCCCAAAGAGAGCATCAATAGATCTACATCTTGCACTTCTTAATTAAAAGCTCTTTCTTTCACCAAATATTTTAAGTCTTGTTACTGACAAATATCTTATAGTCTATACTCCATAACTATCTCATATTCATCCACAACACTTTCCATCTTCAAGAGAATGGAGCACACAGACCTATGCACCATTCCAAAATGATATGCTGTTCCCAGTGAGTAGACAAGACAAAGTACATGGCTTTGGGTTTCAATTATTTAAAGAATTAGAGCAGAAAACAATACAATCTTCTATTTTAAATTAAGAGATAATGAGAAGAGGAAAGAAAATGGGGATCATGGAAACACTTTCAAGGGATTTGGGGGGATTTAGCAAACCTGTTTTTGATCAGTTTATTACTCAGAACAATAAAATTATTATGTATGAAACTCTGGTGGTGACTATCTGTTATTATGCATTTGTCTAAACTCACTGAATATCTGAAATTCTGATATAGACTATTAACTTTAATTAATGATGTTGTAATGGTTCATCAGTTGTATACTACAGTCATGCAAGAAGTTAATAGTAGGAAAGCTGGCAGGGATAGTGTAGGTAGGATGGGGATGGGAAAATAAAGGAAAACTCTGTACTTTCCTCTAATTTTTATGTAAACCTAAAATTGATCTTAAAAAGTCTTTTCCTAGATGGGTGTGGAGTGTAACTCCAGTTTCTTGAGCAGCTGAGGCAGGAGGAGTATGAGTTTAAAGTCAGCCTCAACAACAGCAAGGCATTAAGCAACTCATTAAGACCCTGTCTCTAAATAAAATAGAAAATAGGGCTGGGGATGTGGTCAGTGGTTTAGTGCTCCTGAGTTCCATCCCTGGTACCATCCTCCAAAAAAAAAAAGTCTTTCTAAAAATAAAATGATGTGTCTTATATATGTAAAACCAATTTTCTTTGGTTTTACATTATGGTTCACTACTGAATCATCTCTCATTTCTGCCAAACATAAGTGAGAACTAATATTTTTCACCTATGAGTGACATTCATATAGTTGAAGAAAGAATTGGCACTCATTCCATCATATTTTTTGATTAATAAAATGAGAATTCTGGTCTAATGTGTTCCTTCCATTAGTTTCAGGAATCCTGTGTCCAAATTATTGCATTTGCAATTTAGAGTAAATGGAGTTTGGTGAACAACAGGGCTCCAAAATTAAGTTACAGGACTCAGGAAGTTCTAACAGACAAGAAATAGTGTAACAGAAGAGATCTCGTATAGACTTATCTGAGGTTATAGTTGAAGAAATTCTAATATGGAATAAGGAGAGAAACTGACAGTGTCTGTACATGAATGTCAGGGTTGGTGAGGTATTGCCTATGATGAGGAAATTTGTTCAAATAAGAAATGGCAGGTATAGCACACAAATTATGTCACATAGTATAGGCAATTATATTTCCATGTTACACAAACTTTGTAACAACAACCATACTCACATATATACACACAGTAACACCCGACCACAAATACATAGTTAAAGTGGACCAATAAGGCTAAGGGCAATTTTATAAAAATATGCTATTCAGACTACTATCATAGCAAAAATAGCAGATATAAACATATTTATGCATTCTAACCATTAATATTATCTACCTCAGTCCACTACAGTAAACACAAAAGGAATGAGCCGTCTTGTTTCCCTTGAAAGTGTGATGACCAGCCCATTATATTGAGAGCTCAATACAACTTTCTCTCTTTAGCATGTGACATTGAATATTATATGTCAATGATATCTTTTCTCTTTTGTAATTAGATTTTTAAAAAAATGTTTTATGCTTGCTATGTTTATCTGTTTATTATGGACAAAATTTTACCACACATGAAACTTCATATGCAGTTGCTATACATTAATTTATTGGTCTAATTTTATTATTTTTATTTTTTTAAATTTTTTTATTTATTTTTTAGTTTTTGGCAGACACAACATCTTTGTTTGTATGTGGTACTGAGGATTGAACCCGGGTTGCACGCTTGCCAGGCAAGTGGGCTACCACTTGAGCCACATCCCCAGCCCCCTAATTTTCAACTTTATCCTTTTCCTCCCATCTCCAATGCTGTGCAACTTTAACATAAAAGACAGTTTTCAGATGGATTTTTTAAGTCTTGATACTATTTACATCAAATCTGTAGCATCAAGATTTCAGCTCATCACGTTACTAAATAATGAACATTACTAACAACAATTTTTGTAAGGAAAAATACCTCAGAGAATATTCCCTTGATCCAGGTAGGGTTGAATAATTACTATGGAATAACCCATAACATGGTAGTTGCATTCAAAATTCACCCTTTTCAAGGTATGTAAATTTAAAGTAATAACAACCTCCCTAGTTCCTTACTTTGCACACAACATTGAAGGAGACATCTTTACAATTTCTACCTTCCTACTTTATTAAAGCAGCCACTCTTCTTCCCTGATTAGTCAACAAGCCATTCAAGAAATAATTAAAATTCTGTGGGTCATTGCTTAGAATCCCTCTCCTTCTCTCACTTCCCCAAATAAATTTCTCTCAGACTGAGAAAGTCACTTTTTTTTTTTTTCTTGTGGAGCTGGTATTATTTAATGAAAATCCTAGGTCTTCTAAATAGATTGCCTAGACTCATTAAATAGATTCATTAAAGGCTGTCATATTCCCAAACTAGTCCTGAGAAAAGGGAAAACCTTTGGCTGTTGTAGCAGTAGGAAGAATATGTCACTGTCTATGATGAAAGTCTGCAGTGCAATGGCTTGCAAAAGTGTTGCAAGATCAAAACTGCCCCCAAGAGTCAGCCCCCAAAAGTCACCTTCTGTGCATATTTTTCACTTCGTAACTGTGATGAAGAACCTGGTATTTAGAATTTTAAAAGCATAATTTTCACTTCTGCTAGACCTATTTTTTATGTTTTTTTTTTTAGTTGTAGATGAACACACACACATTATCTTTATTTATTTTTATGTGGTGCTGAGGTTCAAATCCAGTGCCTCACACATGTGAGGCAAGTGCTTTACCACTGAGCTACAGCCCGAGTCCTAAGCCTATTTTTGTGGGACACAGGTAGTCCTCTCTTTCGTCTGCCTGCTGTTCTCTTCTGAAAGCAAATTGCATGAATCTCAGAGCTGGACAAATATCCTTGGAAATGATGTAAAATAAGTTTCTTTACATGAATTTTCTCTAATTTTCATATTTTTTTTACAATGCAATTTGCATAACAATCTTTAAGTTTGCTTTTTACAGGTCATTTTTAAAATTTTAAGTCATATTGACTTCTAAATATTAAATATCTATATACAAGAACAAATGCAAAAAGAATATGTGAGAATATGTTTATAAAGCAGAGGATGTGTTTAATTTCTAATGGACGTAAGATGTTGTTGATCTTTAAACATGTCTCTTTGGGGGGAATACTAGAAATCTACTTCCAGCAGTATTCATGGACTGAAAACATAGAAAATACATCAGGAAGTCAGTATAACCTCTCTGAGGTTTGCTGAGTATAACACAGGGAGAAAGAGCCCCCTAATGGTTCAGATTATCTATAAAAGCAGAAGAGCCAGTACTTTCTCAAGTCTTGTTTCAGGATGGTTAAAATAGTAACCAGGAAAGACAAGTGACACTGAAGAAGCAAATGGGAAACTGTATGAAATGTTAAACAGCTACCTAAAAAGTGCAAAAAAAAAGTGAGCATTGCCAAGAGGAACTGATTAAGCAAGCTGTTAAATGCAGACTCAGTCTGAGTCTGACATATATCACCCTAGAATACCTGTCCTGGATCATGTTTGCTGAGGAGCAATGATCTGGAATGCAAGAGACATATCAATTAGATAGTCAGAAATTACAAAATCTTATTTAAAAAGGAACTTTCTCCTTATCGAGTCATTGAACAGTCCCTATTAAAGAGATGGGAATCAAATTCCTTAGAAGAAATAATATAAAATCTGTAAGAAATGTTTTTAATCGGCAATATTTAGAGTAAGCAAAAAAGAACGTCTAAGCACAGGAGGCACATAGTTTCAGAAGTTATTTCTTTCCTCCTTTTTCAAAGGAGAGATGTAACTTTAAAAATAATTAAGTATGGGTATTTACATATATGCATGCTGAAATTTTAATGGGTTCATAAAAAACAAACAATACAACTGAAAATTAGTTTCCTTTATTGTGTAATTCATTGTAAGTGATTGCTATGCGAAAACTACTGTGTAGACCAGGTTAAATAGATATTGTTGTGAAAAAAAAGTATGAATTTTAAATATTTTGATGTGTTAAATTAAGAAAATTAGTGGATAACTAGGATAAAACTAACATATATTTTAAGGAGATAAGTCCAATTATTTGCATAAAAATGAAATATTATTTCAGATAAAACTTTGAACATGTTACATAAAAGTATAATAAACATAGTATATAAAACCATAGGGAAACATGTTTATAAGAAATTTAAAATTAATGTTGTGTGGGAATGTATTAAAATATTGTTATCACATACATAAATATGCGACCTATCATGTCTTCCTCAATAGTTTGACGTTGTTTTTTAAATAACTTCCTCACAACACAGATGCATATGAAACTTTGCTAACATGACTCAATTCAAAGAACAAAGCATCATTATCCCCCAAGACATCTATTCCTTTAAATAACTATACTTTCCAAATTCCTATTAATATTATAATTATTGTTTTCTGATATGATTACAAAAAATGAAAATATCTGGGTAGCTATAATATTTATATTTTAGGAAACATTTCAATATTTCACATTTAGAATATAAAAGTCATGAAAAATGTCTGTCACATATGAATTGTATTTATAATAGATTAAAAATGATACAAATACAGAAATAATGCAATTTCGAGTATGCAGTTTTCTTAATTTCAGAAACAATGGCTTCTAAGAGGGTTACTAATCATATTATTATTTTAATCATTGAAGAATATATTTTAAAAGTTTTGTTAACCTATCACAGATAGTAGTATGATCTTTGATTAAAGGAATTATTCAGGGAACTTCACTTAAAATGACAATCAGAGAAAATCATGAGATAAAATATTTTTCATTGATCCAAAAGCAAATATATTGACTCCAAAAATGTCACATAACTTTTTTTTTATTGGTTGTTCAAAACCTTACAAAGCTTTTGACATATCATATTTCAAACATTAGTTTCAAGTGAGTTATGAACTCCCATTTTTACCCCAAATACAGATTGCAGAATCACATCGGTTACACATTCACATTTTTACATAGTGCCAAACTAGTGACTGTTGTATTCTGCTACCTTTCCTATCCTCTACTATCCCCCTCCCCCCCATCTTCTCTTTCTATCCCATCTACTGTAAAGGGAATTGCATGGAAATGGAAAGAGACCCTCATTGTTATAAAAAACTACATAAAAGAGGTTGTGAGGGGAATTGGAAGAAAAAACAAGGAGAGAAATGAAATGAATCACATAACATTTTAATGTCAGTATGCATCAAGTAAGATGTTTTATTGTTGTTGTTGCAAGGCTCTCTTCCCAGCAGTTGAGATCCATGACCCATACACACCTAAGGTGGGTCAGCTGCATCAGCACTGCATTGCCCCATTTGGTTATTTCAGTCCTATCCCATCACTTTCCTCAGAATATTTTTTAAAAGCCCTGTTCCCAGCAGAAAAATTAATATACAAAAGCTTCTACATATTCTCAATTTACCTGCACATACCATCACTGACACTTCAAACATTAATTGATGGGACTGCAGTTCAGCAATGAACTCTAGAACAGCTAAACACCTTGAGTCATATTTCTTTGCCTGAGCTCAGTACTTTCTGAAGAACAAATGCTAGCCATCAATAGCCATAAGGAAAGGGCAATCTAATGTCATATCATTTAGGACATTCCATGTTAATGTTAAAGAGTTAAAACTGCAATCAATTTAGAAAAAAAAATGTAACCACTAAAAAGCGCATAGTAGCTTCTATGCCTGCATGAAATATAATAGTTGACAGTTAATAAATTGTTTTTCTTTACATACCGTTATCTCCCAAAGTTGTTTAATGGCTAAAACCAATATTTATAAACACACTGTAAAGCTGTCACTAAAACTACACTTTTAAAAATGGATTTAGCTTATTTATGTTCTTTATATGAAGTATCTACAACACAAACTTATAGTAGTTTTATTTTAAAAAATACTTATATAAGCACCTGGAGATAAAAAGCAAGTATATTTATAAAGATATGTATTCCCACATTTCTAAATCTACATGCTTGTATATAGCATTGACTTTAATGCATTACTACAAACTCAGTTTTTAAGGCAAGCAAAGCTGTGATGTATTCTACTATGAATGATTAAAAAGATTTCCAAAAATAAACATTTAATTTTCTTACCTGGAGCATAAAACTGTTTCTGTTCAGTGCTGAAATGAAGAGAGACTGGAATAGGGCTTGATTTTTCTTTTCTTTTCAAAATCCACTTTAATGATGCAGGAGTAAGACGAGCTATTTCAAGGTGAAGTCTGTTATTTCTTGCTGGGTCTCAGAGCTGACATCTTTTTGGAAAAGAAAAGGCACCTCAGTAAGTTGTTGACTGAGGGAGCTGGGAAGCAAGATTACCAGGCACCAGCAGTCACAGAGATGCTACGGAACGTGCACTGCCTCCCTCTGCACCTTACATCCCTCTCTCCCTCTCTCTCTCTCCTTTTCACCCTGATGCTCACTCAGCTCTGAATCTTAGCTCCTGCTGCTGCTGTATAATCAATCCAGCCTGTCTGAAGCTAATAGTCTTCTATTTAACCAGCCAATCAATAGCAAGGATTCCACTGCTAGTCCCAAGAGTCTTTTCCAAGAGTGGTACAAACAATAAGAGTTTTTCCAGCAGTTTAGCCAAGTATTTTTCATTATTTTATCTCCCTCAGCAATAGAATTTGAGATAGCAGAGGCTTGAAACAGGCTTAGTGTTATTGCAGATTATTGCATTTTAAAATTTACCCCTTCATTTCCAGCTAAAATTAACTTATAGTTGTACATGTTCACATTTCATCCATGTTTATTTAAAAAACATTGCATAGTAGCAATGTGTGATGAAAATATTTCATACTCAAATATGTATAAATATCAGAAATAAACTAACAGTTTATAAACTAACAGTTGCTTTTTGCTAGAAATAGCAATCTACTATGAACCTGTGTATCTTGGATTAATTAAAAACTACCCTATTTTGTAAAATTATGCTACAAGTTATGCAAGTTGCTTTTGAAAATTTTCTATCAATATTTGTTTTTCATGAGGAACAAGGGGTGATATTTGTAAATATTTTTGCATCCCAGGATCTGAGTCAGTCTTCAGTGTATAAAACATTTCTCAATTCTAAAGCATAGCTATACAATGGATGCCCTCTGAATGTATCAAATAGAGCATTTCATACCTGATTCAACCCTTCAAGGTTAAGAAGATTTTCTTCTTAAAGTGACACATTCATTGCTCAACTACTGTGACTGACTGTAATAAAGAAACACAAAGCAAAACCTTGAAGACTGAACTGGTTTCTCATTTTCCACATGCTTCCAGAACAGGAAAAGAGCAAGAAAAAAGAAAAGAGCGTATGGGTTCAACTTAACCAAACCATGGAAATATAGTCTTTCAATTTCTAATTAAGAAGTGGCCGTTTTTCTTACTTTCACACTGCTTGGTCAACCAGGCTTTTAAGTTGACTTTTTCTTTGTAATAATGCATTACTGTGCTCATTAAGGCAAATTGTGTAAGAGTGCTTAACTACACTTCAATTCTCAGTAGGTATTAAATTTCAAGCCATAGTCATTGGAGTACAAAACACATACCATGTGATATAAATAAAAATTGCAATATGAGCTATTGTGCCTTGTAAGTTAATATGAAAAGACCATAAGTTATGTATGATCATGGAGTTAAGCTCAAGTAAGGTTCAAATTCTGAAGTACTGTCACACCTATTACAGGAGAACTTTCTTGATTTAATTGACTGTATTTAGCAAATATTAATTGAAAACCTCATAGCATCAGGCCTTCTGCTCTCAGTAATAGAAAAGCAATTAAGATGGAATGGACTTTCTTACAGTATTGATATTCTTACTGTACTGTCCTGTGGATAGTAAATCATCTAGGAACTTGCTACCTTGTGGACAGGTAGGAAGTTTTTGATGAACAAAATAAAATAAGAGTAATACCTGCCTTCTTTTACAATAGTTTAAAGAGCAAAAAGATACTCAAAAGAGAGATCATCCCTCCTGTAGAACAGACAGACCCTTTACAAGACATAGAATTAAGATGATCTTCATAAAAGAGAGTAGAAAATATTTTACAGGTAGAATAAAAAGGAAATTGTTGGACCAGCAAAATCACAAGATCAATGTAGGTGGGAGATGGGTGAAGTGTTTGGAATGGGTGGCTGAATCAGGTTGATGTGCAATTAAAAAGGAGAAGGTCCATACTATGGAGAATATCAAATGAATGACTGAGAATGTCGGTGCAGTTTGGACATTTTGAAAATGTTTTAGCGTGAAAGTGATAAAATTTAACCTGTTTTTGAGAAACTCAGTAAATAAGAAGAATATAGTTTGTACTAGGGTGAGTTACCAATGAAAGTCCATAGTCACTAGGACATCCTTTGACAAGGGTTACTTAGGAGCATTAAAGAATGGAATCAATGACCTGATGGTGGAAATAAACAAAGAGAAATAATACTGAAATTCAATCTAAAATTTTCAGACATTCCAAACTACTAATAAAAAAATGAAGCTTAGGAAAACTTAACAATTTCAAAACTTCAATTTAAGATGGTGATAGGAAAAAAAAAGTTAGTGATAAATGACATTTATGCACATTCACTTATGCACCATCATTTTTTATCTTTCATAAAATTTATCTCTAATTATATTTAAATTCATTGTTTTTGTTTGTTGTCATATAAAGTTTCTATGGCAATATAAGCTCAATGATTATAAGGAACTAGTGCTGTCCATCAATTTTTTTCCCATGCTTTTTTAGAATTGTCTCTGGCATATATTACACTTTAATAAATATTTCTTTAGGCTGGGAATTGCTGCTCATTTACAAAGCACTTGCTTAGAATGCATGAGGCCTTGGATCTAATCCCCAGTAACACAGAAAATGAAATAATTTCTTCAGTGGAAAGCAGATAATTACTATGTTTGAAGAAACTTAATAATCAGCATGATAGGCTCTGTGCTTAAAAGTCCACAAATACTAATCTCACACTCAAAACTCTATGAAATTAATATTGCTTCATTTTCACAGAAGGTAGTATTAAAGATTTTAGTCATTTTGTAAAATGACTCACAATTATTAAGTGTCTGATCCCATTCTCTTATCAAGGTTGTGTATTTAGGATTCAACACTGAATCTGACATAAAATAATAAGCTGTATGTAGATTTGTGGGTCATATTATTGTAATGAGCAGAGAAAACAAAACTAAATTTAATTAAAAATGAATAATTGTAATTGTGAGAAGATGACAGAGTAGGAAGCACCAGAAATCTCTCTCTGCACACCATACTCTATAGAAAATAATTGCATTTGCAGAATCTGATTGAAGTAATTATCTTGGAGTTCTGGAGTCTACTAATGCTTATACCTCCCAATGAAGGCTTGGCTGGCAGATTGCAGTTTATCTTGGCCCATTAAAACTCTTAGCACAGCAGAGCTTGTTTCCTATATCTCTGGCATGTGACAGGCAGCTGTGGGCCTGTTCCTAGAACAGCTACTCTATATCTCTAAGGGCCAAAGCTAGAAAAAGAACACAGTCTTCAAAATATTGGGTTCTGGTTGCTGTTTTAATTGCAAAGGAACATACAAAGAAGCAGTGGTCATTGCTTCTGCACCTTTCCTCAGTGATGTAAGCCACTCTCCCTATGTATAAAATAATTTTCAGGTTGTTTAAAGAGCTGGCACCCCACATATTCTTTCATTTTTCCCTTGTGTTCACTTAGAAGGTGGACATTTAAAATTAGAATATGCAAAAGAAACATATGAGGGGGAATAGAAGATCTTAAGGCATGAAGATGAAATAGACTGAAAAAGACTTTATAATACTTTAGACGTACATATACTTTACCTTGATTCTAGGCACAGGAAAAACACATAACAATCAAAACAAAATATAAAGGGGGGAAAAAAAACAACTCCGGAGAAGAGGAAAATCTGATTTCCAGAGTTACAATATTACAAAATTTTGACAAAAAATTTAAAACAACAAAGCATACAAAGAATAAGAAATCATGGCTCACTCAAGACAAAATTTAAAGCAGAAGAATCTGGCCTCAAGGAAAATTCAATGACACATTCATTAAATAAATAAAATCAAGTCTTACAGACATTCAGAGAAACAAAGGAAAACATAGATAAAGAAAAAATGATGTATGGAAAAATGGAAATAAAAATAAAAAGATAAAAAGTATGAAAATTAAATCAAAAATAAATTTTAGGCTTCCAAAAATACAATAATAATTTTAAAAAATAAAAATAAAAGGAGTTTGATAGAGATTAAAAGCAAATTTGATAAGTGAACTGAAAGATAAAACAATAGAAGTTATTAAGTCTGTGGTAAAGGAAATAAACTGTGAAAAAATGAACAATGTGTAAGGAACTTGTGGGATAACATCAAAAAATAAATGTGTGTATTGTGTCTATCCAAGAATGAGAAGAAAGAAAAGGACACATAAAACATTAACAGAAATAGCTAAAAACTCTCAACTTTTATTTAGATGGGCTGGAGTTGTAGCTCAGTGGTAGAGCACTTTCCTAGTATTTGTGAGGCACTGGGTTTGATTCTCAGCACCATATATAAATAAATGAAATACAGGTCCATTTACAACTAAAAAAATTAATTTCAGCATGAATATAACATATTCAAAAAGCATACTAAGTTTCAAGTAGGAAGAATTCAAAGGAACCCACAGGGGACATTATAGTCAAACTTTAGGGAGATGAAGACACAATTGGGAAAACAGTAGGAGAGATTCTGTATGTATCAGAGGAGCTTTCATAGTAAGATTATAATCTGATTTCTGAGATGATGAAGGGCAAAAGACAACATGCTGACAGATTCAAAGTGCTACCATGGAGCAAGAAAAACTACCAACTGTGAACATTAACTCTGGCAAAACAATCTTTCACAATAAGCATAAGATTAATACATTCCCAAATAAATAAAAGTAGAGACTGCTGTGTTTGTTGTTTACCACTAGACTTACCCTGGAAACATTTACAAAAGGAATCACCCAGTTTGAATGGAGAGAACTTTAGTTAGTTGTTTCATCAACATTACAAAAGAAAGAGGTAAACAGATAAATACATCATCATAGGTATATATGTGGGCAGTTACAAAAAGTAGTGATATTTTAACAATTGTGTAACTTTTTTCCCTACATGATTCAAGAGACAAATGCATTTTAAAAAGCAATTAGAAGTCTAAAATATAGTATTTTTGTTACTTTTGTTTATAAACCTATCTTTTCTCATATGTAATTTAAGAGACTTCAGCATTAACCTTCTTGACTTCATATTTAGGAACAATGTATAAAGACACAGTTTTGGAATATCAACAACTCAAAGAGGAAGATACTAAAAGCCCAGAGGCTTTCTCTGCCATATAAAATAAGCTGATATAGATTCAACTTTGAATATTATAACTTTCAGATGTTAAATGTAATCCCCATGGTAACCTTGAAGAATACAACTATATAACATATTAAAAGAAAATGAGATAGGAATTACACAGTTCACTACAAAAAAAAAAAATCACCTAGACAAAATAATACAATCAGGCAGGAAATGAAGGACAAAAAATGTTAAAGGCCATATAAAATATAAAAGAGAAAAAAAAAACAATTTTGTTTTTTATCAGTAATTACTTGACTCAGGAGTCTGGGGTGGGGAATCTCAAGTTTGAACCTTTCCTGGGCAACTTTCTGTGACCCCTCAAAATAAAAAAGGGCTAGGGATATACCTCAGTGATTGAGTGTCTTTGGGTTTAATCCCCAATACCAAAAACATGAAAGGAAAATTAATAAATGAATAAATAAACAGAAAGAGAAAAAGAAAGGAAGGAAAGAAGGAAGAAAGGAAAGAAGGAGCGAGCTTAACAGAATGAATAAAGGCCAGGATCCATTATATGCTGCCTACAAGAGACTTATGGTGAATCCAATGGCACAAGGATATTGAAAGTTAAAGAACAGAACCAACTTTTTGTTTTGTCATTTTTTTAATTGTTTCTTTTGTTTCAATTTCATTGATTTCAGGTCTGATTTTAATTATTTTCTGTCTTCTAATGCTTTTGGTGTTGATTTGTTCTTCTTTTTCTAGGGCTTTGAGATATAATGTTAAGTCATTTAAATTCCAAGCAATGAACTTTCCTCTTACAACTGCCTTTATTGTATCCCAGAGATTTTGACATGTTGTAGCAATGTTCTCATTCACCTCTTTAATTTTTTTTTTTTTTAAATCTCCTTGATGTCTTCTGCAACCCACTGTTTATTCAGTAGCATATTATCTAGTCTCCAGGTGTTGGAGTAGCTTTTATTTCTTATTTTATCTTTGATTTCTAATTTCATTTCATTGTGATCTGAAGAGAAGCAGGGTAGTATCTCTACTTCTTTGTATTCGAATTTTAACTTGACTTGGTTTCTCCTCTGATTAGTTTTTCCTTTAGTGTAATACCTCCCTCTGCTGACTTTTGTCCTTTTTTTTTTTTTTTAAAGTACAGAAAAGATTTTATTGGAAATCTCGAGTACATATGGAAGTATCCCTCAGTCATTTCCATACAAATAGGCTGGAAGAGGAGGGACCCCATCACCTGGAGAGATGACTGGTCCCAGCAGGAGCCCAGGGTGCTGCAGGAGTGTTGGTCTGGCCTTCTCACTTCTATGACACAGGGCTGAGAGGCCAGAGGTGGCCTTGCTGGTTGCTTGGCTCCTCCCAAACTCAGCTCAGTCAGGGATTAGCCTCCCTGGCCTCCCTAAAGATGGGGCCCTGGAGAAAGGCTGCTGCTTGGGAGTCCACAATTAGGAAGTCAGTACTGTGGCAGACGACGGCTACCAGGCCTTTCCATGCTAGGCAAAGAGGGCAGCAGCTGAGATGGGACATCAGTAACTTACCAGAGACACCCCCCTTTGTGTGTGCCAGGCCCTGGGGGTGAATCTGATTGTTTCAGCAGGCCATGGATGTGCCCTAGCCCCAAACAGGACAGCCAGTTGACCTGCACTGCTGGAGCATTTCTTGATGGCAGCAGAAGCATGCACAGGGGCAGGGCTCCCCACTAGAGCCCACTATGATGCCCAGAAGTTAGCCTTGTAGGTGAAAACAGTGTCACATGCAGTTTACTAACAAGCAGTTAAGAGCCATCTGCACCTAAGAACAGCTGCTGCCAATGAGTACCCCCAAGAGACTGGAGGAACAGGGCAGACTGGTTCTCCTTAGCCAGGCCACCGGTCAGACTGGGGAGGACAGATGGCTAGGCACTTGACTTACTCAAGCAACACCTGAAGGATTAAATCAATCATCCACCCAGCTTTGGTTTCTGAACAGGGAACCAATCCAGCTTGTAAACCTTAAATTTCCTCTTTGTTGACTATTTTGCTAAGGATGTTCTTTAGTGCAGGTCTTTCTGGTTGTAAATTCTTTTAACTTTTGTTTATCATGGAAGGTTTTTATTTCATCAACAAATCTAAAGCTTAATTTTGCTGGATATAAGATTCTTGGTTGAGATCTATTTTTTTTTCAGAGTTTGGTATATGTATATAAATCTCCTGGCTTTTAGGGTCTTGGTTGAAAAAGCTGCTGAGATACAAATTGGTATCCCCCTATATGAGATCTGATTTCTTTCTCTTATGGCTTTTAAGATTCTATTCTTATTCGGTTTGCTAAGCATTTTCATGATAATGTCCCTTGGTGTATATTTGTTGTAATTTTGTACATTTGGTGTCATGTAAGCCTCTTGTATTTGGTTTTCTGATTTGCTCATCATGGTTGGGAAGTTTTCTGATATTATCTAATTGAAGAGATTGTGCATTCCTTTTGTTTGAAACTCTGTGCCTTCCTCTAATCCAATAACTCTTAGATTTGGTCTTTTGATGCTGTCCCATTAGTCTTGGATGTTCTGTTCATGGTTTCTTACTATCTTCACTATGTGACCAACTGTAATTTCCAGATTGTATACTTTGTCTTCATTATCTAACATTCTTTTTCCAAGTTATCTAGTCTGTTGGTTATGGTTTCTATTGAGTTTTTTTATTTGGTTTATTGTATCATTCATTTCAAGGATTTCTGGCTTTTTATTTTTCAGAGTCTCTATTTCTCTCTTGAATTAATCTTTTGCTATCTGTATTTGCTCTCTTATCTCTTTGTTGAGGTGATCGATTTTTATCTGTATTTGCTCATTTAGGTCATTCTTTAATTCACAGATCATCTTAATTTTGCACTTTGTGAATGCCTTCTCTGACATTTCATCAATTTTGCTACTCATGGGTTCTATTATTTTAGTATCCTGGTATGTTTGGGGGACTTTCTTCCCTTGTTTTTTCATGTTGTCTAAGTGTCTTGCTTTCTTGCAGCATGGATCTGAGATATTACACTTTCTACCCTATATTCTTGTATTACCATTGCAGATTGTCTGTACCTCATCTTGATGTTGGGTTTCCAGATTCTGCTGGTGTCCCTCAATGTATGCTACTGAAACGGAAGGTGGTGGTGTCAATAGCTGTGGTAACTTGAAATAATAGTGGAGGTGCCCCAAGATGGATGCAACATCTTACAGAGATGGTGCTTAAAGGGTGGACTTACACTGTCTTTTGGATGCCTGCTCTGATATGCAGCTGCTTCTAGGCCCTGTCTATTGTCAAAACGTAAGGGTGACTGCATGGGAAAGGCTATGGCGATGCCTGCAGTGTCCCAAGATGGAAGTGGGTTAGGCTTGGGCTCCCAGGTTGGAGGAGTGGTAAACTGGTGCCTACCCTGGGCCTGGGTCCTGTATATGTCAGTGTGGTCGGATTTGGGCTGAGCCTGATGTCCCACAGTGGTCTGCTGGATGAAAGAAGCAGTCCTGTGCCAGAGTCTGAACTCTGGTGGGTGTCTGCCAGTAGCAGGATGGACCTACACCTACTGTGAGCCTGGGTCCTATACAGGTCAGTGCGAGTGGATATGGGCCAGGCCTGAGCTCTGGCATGGGTCTGCTGGTCATCAGAAGAGACAGTTCTGTGCCAGAGCCTGAGCTCCAGTGGAAGCCTGCTGGTGATGAGATGGACCCTGACTCACCCTGGGACTGGGTCCAGCGCATTTTGGTGTGGGTAGATCTGGGCTGGGCCTGAGCTCCCACAGCAGTCTGCTGATCAAAAATTTGACAGATCCTAAGCCATGGTAACAAAGAGAAGGAGAGAGAAAACTCAAATTACTAACATATGTGATAAAAAAGGAAGTATCACAACAGACACTACAGAAATACAGAAGATAATTAGAAATTATTTTGAAAACTTGTGCTCCAATAAAATAGAAAATATCAAAGGCATTGACAAATATCTAGAGTCAGATGATTTGCCCAAATTGAATCAGGATGATACACACAATTTAAACACATTAATTTCAAGTGATGAAATAGAAGATGCCACTAGAAGCCTACCAACAAAGAAAAGCCCAGGGCCGGATGGATACATAACCCAGTTCTATAAGACCTTTAAATGAGAAATAACACCAATACTCTTCAATTTATTTCAGGAAATAGAAAAGAAGGGGCACTTCCAAATTCATTCTATAAGTCCAATAACACCCTGATTTCAAAACCAGGGAAAGACACATCAAAGAAAGAAAACTTCAGATCAATATTTCTAATGAACATAGGGGCAAAAATTCTAAATAAAATTCTGAAAAATCAAATACAAAAACATTAAAAAAGATAGAGCACCACAATCAAGTGGAGTTCATTCCAGGGGTGCAAGGTTGGTTTTACATACAGAAATCAATAAATGTAATTTACCTCATCCATAGACTTAAAGATAATAACCATATGATCATCTCAATAGATACAGAAAAAGCATTTGACATAAGCACCCCTTAATGTTTAAAACACTGGAAAAACTATGGATAACAGGAACATACCTCAATATCATAAAAAAAGCTGTCTATGCTAAACCCCAGGCCAACATCATTCTAAATGGAGAAAAATTGAAAACATTCCCTATAAAAACTGGAAGAAGAAAGGGATGCCCTGTTTCGCTACTTCTACTTAACATAGTTCTTGAAACACTGGCCAGAGAAATTAGGCAGATGAAAAAATTAAAGAGATACAGATAAGTAAAGTAGAAATCAAATTAGCACTATTTTCCAGATGAAATGATTGTATACCTAGAAGACCCAAAAATTCCACCAGAAACTTCTAGAATAATAAATAAATTTAGCAAAGTAGCAGGACACAACTCAACATCCATAAATCAAAGGCATTTCTGTATAACAGTGACAAATATTCCGAAAGGAAAACTACCCCATTTACAATAGCATCTAAATAATTTTTTTAAATAAAATAAAATAAAATACTTGGGAATTAACTTAATAAACAAGGTGAAGGACCTCTACAATGAAAACTACAGAACACTAAAGAAAGATATTTAAAAGTAAATCCTTAGAAGATAGAAAGATATAACTTGCTCTTGGATAGGCATAATTAATATTGTCAAAATGACCATACTACCCAAAGCATTATACATATTTAATGCAATTCCAATCAAATCCCAATGACATTCCTCATTGAAATAGACTTAACAATTATCAAACTGAATGCACATAATTTCACACCACAAAAAGTATATGAATCAGTTATTAACACTATGGATAAAAAGAAATGATTTTATAATAATACTTCCATTGTCTTAGTTTTATGTTTCCATAAAAAATACTGGATACTAGACACCTTATAAAGAAAATGAGCTTAATTTAGCTCACAATTTGAGAGACTGAAAGTTCAATACTGGGTGTCCCTGTCTGTGCAGAGTCTTCTGAGGGCCCAACTGGCTGTGTCCCCATATGGTAGTGAAACACAGTGTATCCAGCTATATGCAGAAGGATTGAAGCGTATGGCATGGCTTTGCTTGTAACCACTCACTGTTGAGTGAGATATTTCAGTGAATAAGAGCTGCATTTATCCTTTCCACATTGAGGACATCCCCATTAACCTATTCATCTCTATCTAAATTCTACCAGTTAAAAGGTTCTGCCCTTCTAGAATTTACTAGCCTATTTGCATTTTTTTCTTTGTTTAGTGTTCACTTGATTTATTTTAATAAAGAATATAACTCATGAAAACACCACCCTGGTTAAGAACTAAAACATTACTGTGATTGAAACAGTCTCTTCTCAAGCCCTTAGTAGTCACTATCCCCTACTCCCTAAAGACAACTATTTTCCTGACTTCTACCATCATCAATCAGGTTTTTCTGGTTTTTGTTTTTCTGCTTTTAAATTTGATGAAAGTGTACTGATATATATATATATATATATATATATATATATATATATATATATATATACACACATATATATATATATATTCTTTTTAGTGTCTTGTATCATTCACTTAACATTATATTTGTAAGATTCTTTCATGTTATTTTTATATACATGTATTGATTGGGTTATTTGGGTTATTTTTTTAGTTTTCAGGTTTTTGAGTTCTTCGCATATCCTGGAAATTAATGCCCTATCTGAGGTGTGGATGGTAAAAATTTTCTCATATTCTGTAGGATCTTTCTTTATGAAGTTGATTGCTTCCTTTCATTTGCTTTTCAGTTTGATGTCATTCCATTTATATTTTTAAAAATATTTTTAAATTAGAGTTGGACACAATACCTTTATTTATTTATTTATTTTTATGTGGTGCTGAGAATCATACCCAGGGACTCATATGTGCTACACAAGGGCTCTTCCACTAAGCCACAACCCCTTCCCCTACATTTATTTTTTATTGGTTCTTTTTATTTATACATGACAGTAGAATTCATTTTTATATAATTATACTTACTTACCATGCTATTTACATCACAGCAAATGCCTTAATAATACAAAATGGAGAATGCCTAGAAAAACTAGAGCTTTTAGTCAGTATTTTGTTGTTGCTGTTGTTGTTATTACCAAAATACCTGAGAAACGCAACTAAGAGGAGAAAAACTTTATTGTGTTGGATGGTTTCAGAGGTTGAGTTCACTGCGGACTATCTCCACCACTCTGGGTCCAAAGTCAGTGTAGAATAATGTCAAAGCAGTTGAATAAGTAATGAAAAATCTTCCAGAAAAGAAAATCCCTGGCTTCATGGTAAAATCTACAAACATTTTATGAAAAATTATCACCAGTCTGTATCAAACTTAAAAAAAAAATAGGAAAAATAAAAGAAAGGAACACACTCTAGTTCATTTTATCAGGCAACCAAGCCCTGATAACAAAACCAGAAAAAAGACACCCTGCAAGAAAAACAATTAAAAAAAAAGAAAACAAAACTATAGACCAACTTTCCATGTGAACTATGATGAAAATATCCTCAAGATATTATTAACAAACTGAATTCAACAGCATATTAACATGATTAGATACCATGAACAGATTGGATTTTTTATGAAACCTAAGAATGTCTCAACACATAAAAAATGTTTAATACAAATCATTATATGAATAGAATGAAGGAAGAAGCAATTAGGCAAATTCAATACCCTCTTTTGATTAACAATAATTTTAAAAAAATAAAAGGAGTTTGACCGAGATTCAAAGCAAATTGGATAAGTGAACTGAAAGATAAAACAATAGAAGTTATTGAGTCTGGGGCAAAGGAAATAAATTGTAAAAAAAAAAAAAAAAAATTAAACAATGTGTAAGGAACTTGTGGGATAACATCAAAAAATAAATGTGCATATTGTGTCTATCCCAGAATGAGAAGACAGAAAGGGACATAGATAACATTAAAAGAAATAATGGCTAAAAACTCTCAAATTTGATTTAGTTGGGCTGGAGTTGAAGCTCAGGGATGGAGCACTTTCCTAGCATTTGTCAGGCACTGAGTTTGATTATATTTAACAAAAGGTCTGTTGACAACTAAAAAAAAAATAATTTCAGCATGAATATAACCTTTTCAAGAAGCATAGTAAATTTTAAGTAGGAAGAATTCAAATGAACCCACAGGGGACTTTATAGACAAACTTTAGGGAGATGAAGACACAATTGGGAAAACAGCAGGAGAGATTCTGTATTTATCAGAGGAGCTTTAACAGTAAGAATATAATCTGATTTCTTTTGATTAATAAAATCACTAGGCAAATTAGGAATACAAGAAATCTATCTCAACCAAATCCCTACATGAAAACCTCCTGGTAAAAATGTCATTCAGTGGTAAAAGATGGAATCATTTTCTTTAACATAAGAAGAAGGGTAGGGTGCTGCTCTCCTCATTTTTATTCTTCATAGTACTGGAACATCTAGTCACTGAAATTAGGAATGGAAAAAAAAACATCAAGAAGAGATAAAAGACACCAAAATAGGGAAAAAATAACTAAAATTAGTTCAGATGGCTTGACTTACATTTCACAAAGAAAAAAAAATTATGTTAGAATTAATAAGCAAATTAGTAAAAGTAGCAGGATACAAGCAACACACAAATATTACTTCATAATAGCTAAACCAGAAGTAACAACAATATCCTTTGATAGATGGACAGATAAGAAGTGCTTTGTATAACAGACAATTGAATGTTATTCTCACTTGCAAAAGAAAGAAATTCTGTCATCTACTATAGCATATGGAATCCTGAGGAAGTAATTCTATGGGAAATAGTTTCAAAAGATGAATAATAAATTATTTCACATACTTAGAGTAGCTTCTTCTAGTAGGAATAATCATAGAATTATAATGTAGAATGATGATTACCATGGATGGGGATGAAATGGTGACTAGGCATTTAATGGGTACATAGCTTTAATTTTGTAAAATGTAAAGAGGTCCAGAGGTGGCTGGTGGTGGGGTTGCATGATAATTTGAATGTAGTCAACAACACTAAATTGTACACTTGTCATGTATAACTAAAAAGAACATGTAAAGAAAAAAAAAGGATAAAATATTTGTATATAATTCATCATAATACAAACTGAAAAAAACATTCCCAGAACTTGTGTGTGTGTGTGTGTGTGTGTGTGTGTGTGTCTGTGTATAACTGAAGTTTTCAAGATAACTGCTGGAGATAAATGCTGAGAATAAGGAGGGGTGTGAATCACTGTAAGGTGGGATAGTGGAGAGCTATGCAGAACAGAAAGAACTGCTGAATTAAATCAGTATGGACCTAACCAGGAGAGAGAAGTTTGGCAGAGCTTCTCTGGGGGCCCAGTGGAGCCTACAAGCCATGAATTTTGTCTTACACTAGTCTACAAAATTCCTGGGTTTCTTGAGTTGCATTCAGAGCATTGGAAGTCTGAGAGATTGAAAAGATTAAAGAGTACAATGATTTTGCTTCTTTCCCAAGAAAATTTGCAATCTTTGCACATAAAGTTTAGAAATTGGTTGTCATATAATATATCTATAGATAATACAACCAGTTGAAAAAAAAAAGTAAATAACAACTAGAGAAAGCAAGTGAGAGAGAGAATGCTTAATCTGTCAAGGTCATGAAGGAAAAGGCAAAGGTAAAAACTGAAGCTTTCATAGGGTCTTTAGTACTGACAAAGAAATGTGGTTATACTAGAGAAGGCAAGAGGTAAGTTTGATATTAAAGACTATTTGAGTGAATTCTTAATTTAAAAAAAAATTTTTAAAGACCTTAGTATTCTATGTGGACCATTAGCACTTTGGAATTTAGACATGTAAGTAGGAATGTTTTCTGTCTCAAAGTTGTCTAATCTAAAGGAAAATCTACATTTGTAATTATCTAAAATATAATTTTAATTATCAGTTTTTATAGATTCTATAATTGAATTGTATATAGACCAATAAGAATCATAGAAATGGAAAAGACAAAAATTATGTTAGACTAAGAATATTCACATGTGTTGAACAAAGTGAAAAACTATAGGTCATAAGTTTTAAAAAGCAAGAGAAAACAAAACAAAATAAAAAAAATAGGGTATTTGAGTGTAATTTTTGGTTTCCAAGCTTTTAAGGATATACTAAAGAATGCTAAAGTAGGTCTGAATATTAAATTACACAGGAGGAAAATATCATGTCAAAATGCATTTCTTGTTAATAAGAGATCATAATCTGCCAGGCACAGTGACACATGCCTGCAAGCCCAGTAACTCAGGAGGGAGGTTGAGGGCAGGAGGATCAAAAGTTTAAGGCCAGCTTCAGCAACTTAGGGAGACATGATCTCCAAATAAAATAAAATAAAATAAAATATAAATGATGGGGATGTGGCTCAGTGGTAAAATTCCCCTGCATTCAATACCCAGTACTTGAAGAAAAAAAAAAAAAAGATCAGAATGTAAGAAAACAATGACATTAGTAATGTTATTATTTCTAACACTGTACTTTTTTTTTTACAACAGAACCATATAGTGATAGAATATTTTTAGAAAATTATTTTTAGAAAGAATATACTTTTAAAATAATAGATAAATGCATATAGAAATGTCTTAAAAAGAATATTTAATGGCAACATTACATAATGAAAGATTTTATAGCCACCTAAAGGTGAATATGGAGATGAGGGAAAATCCTCAAGCAGCTTTCATTTAAAGATATGCATGGAGCTTGATAAATTATTGAATTTAGGTACTGTGAAGGCACAAGTTAACTAGGGGTCTGTCTTGCTAATGAGGAATAATGGGGATAAACATCTATATATTCTCTCTTTTTAAAAAAATTTTATTTTGGAAACAATCATGTTTCAAGTTCTGATAGACATGCAGATTTAGATTCTTGTGATGGTTTACTAATTGCATTTGGTGAAATTATGACAGCTGTTTGATTTAAAGATAAAGATTCAAGTAAAAATTTATAACAGAAAAAAGTCCAGAAACAAACAAACAAAAAATGACCAAAAGCCAAAAATTGAAGAAGAAAGAAATGAGAAATTCAGAGACAGAGGTTTATAAAAGCTACCATGAAAAATCTATCAGGAATTCACTGTTTATGTTTTATATTGTGGTTCAATGGGGTCAATTATAATAATGAAGATAAGCAATGATTGAAAAACCTAAAATAATTGGCTACAAGTTCCTCTGTGTTTCTCAGGCCCTAAATGTTTTCTTCTCATGCTTATTATTTTTGACTGATTTTATATTAACTTTACATGAAAAACTTAATGCTTGTCACAAAAATGAACACACATGTGAACTAAGCAATATGCTAGAATTTAAAGAGCAAATGCTATAACTATAAAATACATTAAACATTTCTATATGACATAAAGAGAATTCTATGAAAACAGATAAGCTATGTTAAACAATTGGAATGTTTAAAGAATTCATCAACTCTATTACTTATTGAGTTAAATTACTTTTTAATAATTAGAATACAAATATGGATAATTACTAATTGAAATTCTTGATATTTTGACTGTTTATAGCATTTTTAATAATCACAATTGTGACAAGCATTTGTTTATTAAATAATATAAACATATTTTAGTGAAATTTATTGTAGATGTTTATAATGTTTGTGCATGCATATGTATTAATGCTGAAAACAATTATATTCTTTTTGAAGATACTTTCCTTTTAGATATTAATGTAAGGAATTCATGAATTGGGTAGATAAATATTTATCTTATGAAAAATTTTATTTAATAAATGTTTTAACAAGAAATATTAATTAGTGGAATGGCAGGTAATTAGATACATTCATTTCTTCAGTGATGACAAATCATTACCTTCCATTTAATATTAAAAACTCTATTTTACTGAATTTCAGTGGCACATTCTGTTGTGCAAATATCATGGTTTTTTATTGGTACTACTTATCACTATAAATTTGTTTTCACGTGCATTTTAGGTCTCTGAAGGGACCATTAGCAATTTTTGTTCAGAAACCACATTTTACACCTTAAAAAATCTATTCTGATAGGCCTTGTTATTGTTAGCATAAAACAAAACTGAATTTGAGTTACTAAACCATCAAATTACTTTTTAATTATGAAGTCTGCATTGTCAAGATATTGCTATTTTAAGAAATCTATATGTAACTATCTCCAAGCAGAGCTCTGTGTAGTTTAGATCAAATGTTGTTATAAAGGGAAGTGCCTCTGAATATATGTAGGATAAACAAGGATTATCTTAAGGCAATACAGAAAGTGAGAATTGAGAAATGAGTGAGAATTGGAAGTTGGTTTAATGAGGAGAACAAGAGACACGGGGGTTCAGAGGACAGCATGGCATTGAAGAGCTGCTGAAAAGAGAATCTAGATTGAAGTAGCTGATGATGGCAAAGGAGGGAAAAGTAAAATATAAATTACATAATGCCTCCAATACACAAAAATGCCAGAAAAAATCTTTGAGCTTCAAAAAATATATACTATGCATAGCAATTGAGACTTTGATCCAATTCTAGTTGGATTTAGTGTAATGGAATTCTCAGAATATAGATTGAAATATTAATTATAATGTGTTATTAAATTTTGGTTATTTAATGGGAATAGTATGTCAAACAAAGGAATATCCAAGATAATTGAAATCCCAAGGGAATCACAAACATATGCAAGTCACTGAGATTTTATAAATTGGACTGTCAGAGATTCAAGCCAAATTTTTATAATATACAATTACTGGTGGAAGAAAATGATTGCAAAAATGTTGTATATTTAATTATAAGGGACCCAATCACGACCTTTTTTTAAAAAAAAAATTAGTTGTATATGGACTAAATGTCTTTAGTTGCTTTTATGTGATGCTAGGATGAACCCAGTGCCTCAGACTTGAAAGGCAAGTGCTCTACCAACGAGCTACAACACCAGCCAAATCACAACTTCTTTACATTGAAACGTTCAAGCTTTCATTATAAGAAAAATGCAAGTTGGCCACACAAGCCTGTTATATGTAATCTATAGGCTGCTTTACGTTTAAACAGGGAACTGAAATCAGCCAAGAAATCAGGCAGTCAATCCTCTTCCTTGCAGACTAAGAGGTGCCAGCCTGGTCTCTGCCTAGAAGTCTCAACATAGCTGGATGGATGTGATGAGAGACTAAAAGAAAAGACTCAGGCAACCTATAGGGCTTATGTTGCTAAAGAGCATAGTACTCTTAGACCAAATTGTTCCAGAGAGGAAAATTATATAAAGCCTGTAGCCAGTATGAGCTTTCAGAGCAGCAAAGCATCTGGCTATGTGTTTGCATATATTCTGTTCATTGTTCAGCTTCAAATTCATTGCTTCTTTTCCTGTGTTCTGTTTTTCACGGAATCACTTCAACTCATAATTCTTTCTCTGGTCTCTCACTCTCTTGAAAGAAAGAAATATCTTGACTTTTAAAAGGATTGACTTGTATTATTCTATACAAGTATTAGAAATATCATAGGCTTCAATGAGACTGTTAAGTATCTATGGGGATAAGGCTTTTTGACTTGTGTCATTATACAAAAAGAGAATATCATGTTATTTTACAGAAAAGTGGATAATCTTTCCCCAGTAGGACATGTTTACTCAGATATTTTACTGCAGTTTGCTTTCTGTAAAAGATTACAGTAATTGTGCAATGAGGTTTTTCTACTACAGCAAATATCCCACATTGACATAAATAATGGTGGCTGGATGTTCTAGCTAATCAACAGTTATGGAGTTTTATAGAACTTAGAGCTGATGGTACCTTTACTATCATTTTCATTTTACTAAGAACCCTTGGCTATACTTTGAAAATTCACTATTGCCATTTTCTTTTGAATCATACACATGAAGGCAGAAAATCACAAACTTTCAAGATGTACAAAGGGAAAAGTGAGAGTAGAAATTCAAAGTGGTGGGTGGAAGATGGGAGGGAAGAGACAGAGAAAGAGAAAAAAAAATCAATGCTACAGAGAAAAGAGAAAGTGTCAGTTATATGAACAACATTGACATCAAACTCTGTGAAGAAAAGAAAAAATCTAGTGTGGATTTTAGGAATAGGTGTTTTAAGATTGCTAGGAAAGGACCTGAGGAGGAAATGCACTTAAGATAACAGTGAGCTAATTTTTTTTTTTTTTTTTTTTTGCCATAAACCTAGGAAATAGGCCAAGGGCCTCACATAAAAAGCAAGATCCTTGGAAGTCACAGTGTGTGCGTGCGTGCGTGCGTGCACACAAACACACTCCCACACAGGTTGAGAAAGGGATGAACCATTATTCCATGTAAATATCTCATTTAAAAAGGAACAAAAACAACACTACAATTACAAATAGAAATCACTGTCAAAACTTTTAAGCTGCCAACCATGATTTGATTATTACACACTGTACATATGCATAAATTTATCATACTGCAATCCATAATTAGATGCAAATATTATTTGTCAATTAAGAGTTACAAATTATAGGAATAGTAGAATGAGAAGTAGATACATGCAGCTGACTGAAATGAATGCAAATATAATGGAGAGGTCTTCAGGGGATAAGTGACTAGTTTGTGAATTAATTCCATTAAAATAAAAAAAAAATACTGTCACTGTGTACTTGGAATTCTTGGACTAAAGACTGTGAATGAAGATAGTACTTGTATTTCTAGAAACTCTATGTATCCACTTGACAGCCTTAACAATTTTAGTATTACGTAAATTAAAAAAATAAAATTGAGCTAAGTTTGATAAATAAAATCAACATCAGAGAGATGAAAGTAATCAAATAAACAAATGAGTTGGGGTCATTAGAATGAAATAAAGAAGATTTTCATCTGCCAAACAAGTAACAGTGCTTAGATTTGAGAGTCATTTTTTTTTTTAATTTTGTAAACTAAAAGGAAAGATAGAAATCGAGAAGTATATGAAATTGATCACTAGAAACCTGAGATATAATTGTCAAAAAATTTTCTTTGTATAACTCTTTGGGGAAGAAAGTGAAGACATAGAGATGAAGAAATAAATATATATTTTTATTAAGGATATTTTTCACAGCAGTCCCTCCAATTATTTTATATCTCAGTAATAAGACTAATTCTAAACCACAGATACAGGAGATATTTCTACCTGAGTTTAGAATATGGTATGATTTTTTTGCTCAATTTAGTTAAGACATTTATTAAGTGAATAAAATTTAAATATTACACTATTAAAATATTTGATGGAAATAAAAATTATATTTAATTTCTGAAATGAAAGATTATGTCCAAGAATAGTTTCTGTCACAGATATCTTTAACTTTGTTATCAAAACTCTGGGCTCCCAGTAATAAAGGGAGGACACATTATTTATATTTATTTCCTTTGTTACATTTGGCAAATTGTAATGATTTTATCTTTTTTTATAATTATTTAAGTTATTCTCATAGGATTGTCCTACGTCAATTAAAATGTCTGCAATCCAGAGTATGCTTTCTTTGTATGCCCAATTGTCAGCCCAGCTCAATTTCCGATTCCATCATTAAAGATTACATATCGTGAGGATAATCTTGAATTTCATATAAAATTACTTTGGGGAGAAGCTGAAGAAACTACTGTGACCCAATTATATGTGTTTTCTTAAAAATTAAAAATCATATTTCTTTGTTCATGAATCCTTGCCCTCTCTTTTCTTGGTAAATGTGTTACAGAAAACAGCAGGAATCATACAGTCCCAATTTTCATGCACCTATTTTTAAGAGTTGACACTGAACTGGGGGTGATGATGCATGCCTATAATCCTAGCAGCTTGTGAGGCTGCAACAAGAGGCTAGAGAGTTCAAAGCCAGACTCATCAAAGGAGAGAGAGAGAGGGAGAGAGAGAGAGAGGGAGGGAGGGAGGGAGGAAGAGAAGGAGAAATCCTCTCATTTTAGACAATATATAAATCCCAAGAGCACTCACCCAGTGACCCTCCTCCTCCAGCCACACCCTATATGTCTAATAGTTTCAAGGGCTAAAGCCCATCAGTGGATTTATGAACTGATTAGATTAAGGGAACATCTCATAACCCAATCATTACACTTCTGAACTTTCTTGCATTGTCTCACACATAAGTTTTGAGGAGACATCTCATATCTAAATCATAATAGTGGCATAATCTAACAGGACAATGAATTCAAGTTCAAAAATAAAAGAGTGAAGATGAGCCTGTGTACTCAAAGGCAATGGGAAAAAATAATTATCAGGGCTTTCTAGAGAAATTAGATGTATACATAAAATAATTGGCTAGATGGCCGTGAGGGCTTATAAATCCAAAATGTGCAGAGTAGGGCCACAGCATGGACACTCAGGAAGCGTTTGAAACTGCAGTTTTGAAGCAGAAGTTTTCCTGTACAGAGATCCTAATGTTTTTCAGGCAGTTTAACTAATCAGTGAGGCTAACCCACATAATTGAGTGTGATTTCTTAAAATTAGCTCATCATTTTGGTTAACCATATCTATGAAATCCCTTCACAATGTTTGGTTAAAGAGATGACTCCTTTAGCCTAGCCAAATTGACACCTAAAATTAAGCATCAAAATATCCATTAACTTCATGTTCAAACATTCTCCAGCCCGGTTAGCTTTCATGAATAAGTCCTCTAACACTTAATGCCATTATACTATTTGTCCCTATTATGTATGTCTGCAGTGTATTACAAATTTAATTAAAGAGAAAAAATATTCCAGTATAAGGTCAAGGTACCAGGAAGCCCATGCTTTCTCTCAGCTGCAAGGGAATAAACTGATTCAGACCTCTCTTCTTGCTTTCAGTACCCGATTTTGGCTTATGGGAGCATAATCCAGTCTTTGCACAATGCATCACAGTGTACACGTTTTTTCCCTACATTTCTTCTTTTTATAAGAACTCAGTCATGTTGGATGATATGCTGTCTCTACTCCTATATGACTTCATCTTGACTTTACTAATTTCTATATGTCTGCAATGACCCTATGCCTCCAAAATCATATTCTTAAAAACTTGCTTTAGGACTTGGATACATGACTTTTCAGGGACATTTCCACTCATAACATAGTGATTGGGAAGAGTTTGCAAAATATGTTTTTCGTCTCTTTATGAGCACTGCCATATGTTTTCTATGTACCCTGACAGAGTCAACCTTCTTCAGTTGCTATAATGTTCTCTGCCCCGGACACTTCTTTAAGATGCCTTATATCCTGACTTACATTGGGCCTTGGTGAATGAGAAAATCTGCAAAGAAATCAGGTGAAGGATATTTGTATAAAGTGAGGAGAGGACTGACATTCAGGAGAGGGTATTTCTTCACTTGAATTCTAAGATTCTCATCTTGAACTCACTGAATGCAACAAATAAATAGCAATGCTACTATGAGAACTTCTCATTTTGACTTTCTTTGGTTCACTGATAACTGCTTCCTTTTCTCTCCTGGCCTATCCCTTGCTTTTCCCCTAAATAATATGTATGGCCTTTTAATTATCCCATTTTTAAAATAAAACCTCCTATTCATGAAAGACTTTCTCTTTACTATTAATAACCATGACTAAAACAAATGCTTTCCAAACATAAATTATACTGTTTCTAATGGATAAAGAATTAAAAATATGTAACACAAAATGTACCATCAAGATTCAGTGAATGTTGCATCAATAAAAATGTGTGCTATTTCCCCCTCAAAGCCATTCTTCTTTGGTTAACAGTTTTGAAATTTCATTGGTTTGTGTCCTCTTGATTAATCTTTTCAGTCTTCTTTGTGCTTTCTGGATCCTGGTGTATGTGGTCAGATCTGGCAAACATTTACTTCAATTGCCCTTTGGTGCCTTTACCAAGGGCCCAAAGTAATGCAGCTGATGAATTCTGGACTGGGATCCCTAGAAGGTTGAGCTAAAAACATTTTTTTCTCCTTGTAAGTTAATTGTTTCAGGTATTTTATTATAGCAATACAAAGTTGACCGATGAACATAGCATTAGAATGTAGTTTCATCTTTTAATCCATAACTTTATTTTTGAAAATAGATTTCTAACATAACCTATGGTTGTATATTTTTGTAAGTTAAGCCCTGACAATGGCTGCTGTTCAATGTATTATAATTATTGATATGGTCGAATTTAAATCTGCCATCTAACATTTATCTTCTATTTGTGGCATCTAAAATCCAGTTTTTTTTCATTCTTTTGTTTTGATTAAATTAATAATTTTTCTATTTCTATTTTTCTGCATTACTGTTTAATACATATCTATTTTGTCCTGTATTGTAAAGAATATGCAAATTGAGAGTGATGTTCAAAGATAAGCCTTAATTTAGGATCCATCCTATAAAGCAAAAATATTTTTACAATCAATATAACTGTCAATATTGTGATAACCACATAAACTGGAAATAACCCTATCAGAAAAAAATTATGATATTTACAAATGCCATATAAAAATAAAATAATAATGCTTCTACAGCAAATCATATGATAATAACTACATGACTTTCAGGAAAGAAAGGATTCTATGATTCTACAACAAACACAAAACTGACCGTTGAAATATTTTAATGACAATTATATAGACTTTATTAGAATGAAGAACTTTTGTTCATTTACTATTAAAGTTATAATATGAAGAAAATGAAAAGGCAAGCCACAGGTTTATAAATAACATTTACAAGTAAGGGGGAAAAATTATATATTAGTACCATCTGCCAGAATGGCTATACTTGGCAAATCTAACAATATCCAATGTTTGCCATACTATTAAACAAACAGAGTATCTGGTATTTCTGTGGAAGTGTACATTGGCAAGTTTTTGGACAACCTTGTTGCCATATATTTTGTTAAGTTTACCATAAGTATCAAAAAATCCCGCTTCATGCAAAACATAAAATTTTGTCTACCAAAATACAAATGCAAAATGTTCATAGCAGCACTTTAAGAACCTAAACTTGAGACAAATCAGAATACCCATTAAGAGGTCAATAGGTTATAATAAATTTATGCATTAGAATATGATACAGTTATAAAAATGACAACTAATAATTATTCATTGCAGCATAAATAAATCATGTAGGTATAATATAAACTAAATAAGACTTATAATCACAAACATAACAAATACATGGTCCTAGGAATTACAGTGGTGGTTGTAGTGAAATAGACTCCAGGGAGCCATTAAGTAGCTGGGGAGAATCAAAACTCCTGGGAGATGAATGTTTAAGTGTATGCACAGGTCAAGTTCACTAACTTGTCCACTCAGTTCTTTCACTGTTTACTTTTCTAATTTAAACCTCTATTATAAATTATAAATAAACTGTTTTAGTCAATTTTTTTCACTACTGTGACATATCTAACAAGAAGAATCAGAGGAGAAAAAGTTTATAGAAAAATTTTTTGAGACTCATGGTTTCAGACTATAGAAGGCTGGCGGAACATCATGGTAGAAGAGTGTGATTGAGAAAAGAGGCAGAACTAACATTATCAAAATGGCGATATTACCAAAAGTTCTCTATAGGTTTAATGCAATGCCAATCAAAATCCCAACGGCCTTTCTTGTAGAAATAGATCAAGCAATCATGAAATTCATATGGAAAAATAAAAGACCCAGAATAGCAAAAGCAATTCTAAGCAGGAAGTGTGAAACAGGTGGTATAGCAATACCAGATTTCAAACTATATTACAGAGCAATAGTGACAAAAACAGCATGGTACTGGTACCAAAACAGGCAGGTGGACCAATGGTATAGAATAGAGGACACAGAGACTAATCCACAAAGTTACAACTACCTTATATTCAATAAAGGGGCTAAAAGCCTGCAATGGAGGAAGGATAGCATCTTCAACAAATGGTGCTGGGAAAACTGGAAATCCATATGCAATAAAATGAAGCTGAATCCCTTTCTCTCACCATGCACAAAAGTTAACTCAAAATGGATCAAGGAGCTTGATATCAAATCAGAGACTCTGCATCTGATAGAAGAAAAAGTTGGCTCCGATCTACATATTGTGGGGTCAGGCCCCAAATTCCTTAATAGGACACCCATAGCACAAGAGTTAATAACAAGAATCAACAAATGGGACTTACTTAAACTAAAAAGTTTTTTCTCAGCAAGAGAAACAATAAGAGAGGTAAATAGGGAACCTACATCATGGGAACAAATTTTTACTCCTCACACTTCAGATAGAGCCCTAATATCCAGAGTATACAAAGAACTCAAAAAATTGAACAATAAGATAACAAATAACCCAATCAACAAATGGGCCAAGGACCTGATCAGACACTTCTCAGAGGAGGACATACAATCAATCAACAAGTACATGAAAAAATGCTCACCATCTCTAGCAGTCAGAGAAATGCAAATCAAAACCACCCTAAGATACCAACTCACTCCAGTAAGATTGGCAGCCACTATGAAGTCAAACAACAACAAGTGCTGGTGAGGATGTGGAGAAAAGGGTACGCTTGTATATTGCTGGTGGGACTGCAAATTGGTGCAGCCAATTTGGAAAGCAGTATGGAGATTCCTGGAAAGCTGGGAATGGAACCACCATTTGACCCAGCTATTGCCCTTCTCGGACTATTCCCTGAAGACCTTAAAAGAGCATACTACAGGGATACTGCCACATTGATGTTCATAGCAGCACAATTCACAATAGTTAGACTGTGGAACCAACACAGATGCCCTTCAATAGATGAATGGATAAAAAAAATTGTGGCATCTATACACAATGAAGTACTACGCAGCAATAAAAAATGACAAAATCATAGAATTTGCAGGGAAATGGATGGCACTAGAGAAGATTATGCTTAGTGAAGCTAGCCAATCCCTAAAAAACAAATACCAAATGTCTTCTTTGATATAATGAGAGCAACTATGAACAGAGCAGGGAGGAAGAGCAGGAACAAAAGATTAACATTAAACAGAGACATGAGATGGGAGGGAAAGGGAGAGAAAAGGAAAATTGCATGGAAATGAAGGAAGACCCTCATTGCTATACAAAATTACATATAAGAGTTTGTGAGGGGAATGGGAAAATAAACAAGGAGAGAAATGAATTACAGTAGATGGGGTAGAGAGAGAAGATGTGAGGAAAGGGGAGGGGGGATAGTAGGGGATAGGAAAGGTAGCAGAATACAACAGTTACTAATTGGGCATTGTGTAAAATTGTGGATGTGTAACCGACGTGATTCTGCAATCTGCATTTGGGGTAAAAATTGGGAGTTCATAACCCACTTCAGTCTAATATATAAAATATGTTATGTCAAGAGCTGTGTAATGTTGAAACAACCAATAAAAAAATTTAAAAAAAAAGAGAAAAGAGATTAAGGACATGATCAGGAAGCAGAGAAACTCCTCTCACCAATACAAAGTATATGCCCTGTAACCCACCTGCTCCACCCACAGGCTAACCGCCTTTGGTTACCACTCAGTTAATCACCATCAGGGGATTAATTTGCTGATAATGTTAAGGTGCTCATAACCCAATCATTTCACCTCTAATACTTGTTGCATTGTCTCACACATGAGTTTCTGGGGTACACCTCACATCTAAATCATAACAAACAGCACTATATATTAGAGAGATTTTCTTAAAACAACAGTCACTTAATTAATGGAAGAACAATTGCTGCTTGATTTATTCAGAGTTTTACCAATTATTGTTTATCATACTGCTACCAAAATATTTAAGCTTTCTAAATAATGACATTCAGCCATTGTAATTCTGATGGTTTTTTGTTAAGAAAATTTATTTCATCATATCACCTTTTATACTGTCTTATACAAAGTGGTATATATTTCCAACTTAAGCTGCATGTTTCATTTTTAATAACTTTTAAAAATTTCTCCTTTATAATATAATGTTTTGTTATGTCAGCTTTTTTGAACTTGTATGTAAATAAGTTATTTTTATAAGAATACTTACAAGTATTTCTGAATATTTTCCACCAAAAGAAAAAAAAATATGGTATAGAGTAAAATTGGAGTGAGAGATCACTGGATTAATCACTGTGTACACCAGTAATTGCAATAATAATTAGAGTTAACAGGGAATGAAAGTCCAGGGGGAATATAAATAAATAATCAACCATGGACAGTGCATAAAATCACAGATTATGATGAATAGTTTGAAACACACAAATAGAACCAAGGAGTTGGTAGTGAGAATGGTCACCTTATATAAGATGGTCAGGAAAGACCTGTTGAAATATGTGAAATTTTAGACACGATATAAAGTTAAGAATGAGTAATTCATGTGGAGGCTGAGAAAAAAATGAGATTCAACACTCAGCACACAGGGAAAAATTTGTATTTTTCACAAATGGCTCTGAAGGAATGTGATGACCAATGAATGTATCATTGGGGACAGCTGTGGCTCAGACTCCAACAATGCATCCACCACTTCAGTGTCTGCTCCTATCGCTAAACCAACCTCCCATTCATAACTGCTCTGGCATCTGATACCAGAGGTACAAAAATCAGCATTTTCAAAACTGTCTCCACATATCTGCAGGTGTCGTTCTTGCATTTACTTGTGTTGATGCTGGTCTTCAACCATCCTAGTAGTTCATCTATGCTACCCTATTTAATGTCTTGTACCTCTCAGTACATTCAGTGGTCCCTCCTACTATTTCCAAAAGGATAGTTCTAGGATATTTTTTCTATTAATTAATTTATTTTAATTTGGTATATATGATAGCAGAATGCATTTTGATTAATTGTACACAATTGCAGCACAGCTTTAGATTTTTATACTTGTACACTATGTAGCGTCACACCATGTGTGCATGTACCTAGGGTAATGATGTCCATCTCATTTCATCATTTTTCTTGTCCCCATTCACCCTCCCACCTTTCCCTCCCCATTGCCCGAAGTTCCTCCATTGTTTCCAATGTGTCTTCCTTCCCTGTTATGGATCATCATCCAATTATCAAAGAAAATTTGGCCTTGGTTTTCTTTTTTTTTTTTTTTGTCAGGGGGATTGGCTTACTTCGCTTAGCAAAATATTCTCCAACTCCATCTATTTATCTGAGAATGCCATAATTTTATTCTCTTTTAATGCTGAGCAATATTCCATTGTATATATATACCACAGTTTCTTTATCCATTAATCTATTGAAAAGTATCTCAGTTACTTTCACAGTTTAGCTTTTGTGAATTGAGATGCTGTGAACATTGATGTGGCTGCATTACTATACTATGCTGATTTTAAGTCATTTGGGTGTAGACTGAAGAGTGGGATAGCTGGGTCAAATGGTGGCTTCATTCCAAGTTTTCTAAGGAATCTCCATTCTGCTTTCCAGAGTGGTTGCACCAATTTGCAGTACCACCAGCGATGTATGAGTGTCCCTTTTCCCCCACATCCTCATCAACATTTATTGTTTTCTGTGTTCTTAATAATTTCCATTCTGACTGATGTGAGAAGAATTCTTAGAGTAGTTATAATTTGCATTTCTCAAATTTCTAGAGATGGCTTACATTTTTTCATATATTTATTGATCAATTGTATATCTTCTTTGAACTGTTCAGCTCCTTAGCCCATGTATTGATGAGTTTGTTTTCTTTAATTTAATTTATTTTATTGTTATTATTTTTTGGTGTGAATTTTTTTGAGTTTTTTATATACCCTGGAGATTAGTGCTCTATCGGATTTTGCGTGTGACAAAAATTTTCTCCCAAAATGTAGGCTTTCTGCTTACCTTATTGATTGTTTATTTTGCTAAGAAGAAGCTTTTTAGTTTGAGTCCGTCCCATTTATTCATTTTTTATTTTATTTCTTGTGTTTTTGGAGTCTTGATAAAGAAGTAGGGACCTAGTCTGACATGATGAAGATTTGGACCTATTTTTTTATAAGCTCAGGTGTCTTGTCTAATTCCTAGGTCCCTGATTCCCTGTAATATAAAAGTGAGAACTGAATTGCCTGTCACCACTAAGGCATGAATTACAGAATGGGTTTATTGGGGAAATTACTCCAAATTTAGGATTAACAAATAACAAGAAAACATGGTATCCCTTTATCTCTATGAGAAGATTATGAAGCTCTTTTCTAGGGTTTTACTTTTGATTTTTCAGCATGGAAAGAGCCTTTTAATGAAGGAAAAAAGATAAACTGCTTATGTACAAGGTGCTCTACATTCTGATAACTGTTGTTAATATGGATTGCTTATGATTTTGTGTTGCTTATTTGCTAGAGTCCTAAAGTTCAGGGGGAATTTAAGAGTGACACGGAAATTCATCACTGATTCTTGGGACTCTGAGTTTGGGTTCAGCCCCTCCTATATTTAGAAAGAAACCTTCTGCAGGGAATGGTGGCATATATCTGTAATCCCAGTGGCTTAGGAGGCCGAGGCAGGAGGATCACAAGTTCAAGGCCAGCCTCCGCAATTTAGCAAGGCTCTGAGCAACTTAGTGAGAACCTGTCTCAAAATAAAATATAAAAATTGCTTGGGATGTAGTTCAGTGGTTAAAAATCCCTGCTTTTGATCCCTGGTTAAAAAAAAAGGAAAATAAAAGCATCTCTAAGTTTGAATTAAAAAATTAGGCATACCTGTGCCAATTTCATTAATTTTCAATGCTTTTTCAGAAAGCATTTCTCATGATTTCATGAATCAAATGTGTGACATCTTCTTGAGAAATATACATGCCACCATATCAGGCCATATGATATTTGGAAACTTTTATGCCAAATCAAGCATAATGTTCATTTTTATGTTTTTGTTTGTTTTTATTTTTTGTTTAACCTTTCTACATCATAAAAATTCCTGCCACAAAATTTAAAAAAAATGCAAAGATTTCAGGGGAAAGTTCCTAAATTTGAAATTTGGGAGAAATGTTTGAGAGTCGGGATAATTATATAAGAGTATAGATTCATTGACTATCTAAATGTCACTTGGCAAAAAAAAAAAAAAGAATTTGTTATGACAAAAATATGTGTGGGTTTTTAAAGATCAGTTTTTGTTGAGATTACATGAAATTGAAAATATACATTTTTATATTGTTTTGGAAGTTAAAATTTTATACCATTTTAAATATTTCAGTGTGTCTTCTTTCATTTAAAAAAATTAGACCAGTCTATGTTGTAATAATGCTCCAATCCTGCCCTGATTATAATGCTAATATACAGCAATATATAGTGGATTTGCTTATATGTATAGTAATTCTATTTGTTCTGGTGTTAACACAGCAAACATTTCTTAAGTGCCTACATTGCTAAGTGTTCATTTATTGTCTGGTGATAAAACAGAGAGCAAAACGAATAAAGAAGCTTTTATTCAATTTTGTATCACTATAACCAATATACCTGACAAGAACAGTTTAGAGTATGAAAAGTTTATTTTGAGTTCACTGTTTCATAGATGCTGTCAACCATGAGTTGACTCCATTGTTCTGGGCACAAATTGAAACTGTAAACTATGGTAGAAGGTGTGGCAGAGGAATGCAGCCCAGGACATAGCAACTAAGAATCAAATAGAGCTTGAGTGCTGGAGCCACAGATAAGATAATCTTCAAGGACATGCTCCGGGTAATATGTTTCCTCCAGTCACACCCTACCTGTATATCCTTATCTCCATTAATCCACTAGAATTTTTCAGCCATCAAATAAAGTAATTCCCTGATTCAGTCAGTTCACTTGTGAACATTCCTTACACATGAGCTATTAGAAGACAACTCTTATCCAAACCACATCACAAACAAATCTATATTCTCCCGGAACCTACATTCTGTTGGGAAGAAGTAAGGAATAACATATAACAAATGAATAGAATGGATAGTATCTCAGAATTCAATAGGGATTGCAAGAAAAATAAATCTTGAAAAATGGACTTCATATGTACTAGGGTTCAATTTAAAAGGTCAGGGAAAGGGCTAGGGTTGTTGCTCAGTGGTAGAGTGTTTGCCTAGCATGCATGAGGCACTGGGTTCAATCCCTGTCACCACATAAAATAAACAAATAAAACACAGTATTGTTTCTATCTACAACTAAAAATAACATTAAAAAATTTATCAGGAAAAGCCTTGGCTGCACAGTGATTTATTGGTTAAGAGGAAAAAAAGAGCAAGTGGTTTTAGTGTTCATTTATTATATATGGAAAAGCAGGATAAACTTCTAAATCTTAAAAATCCTCAGGTAATTCTTGAGACAATCAATTAATTTTACAGTATGTGAAAATGTGCTTAATTTAAAAATAAATAAATAAATTCAGAATAAGAGGATTCTCTTTCTTAGACTAAAGGGCAATGTAAAGAGATAGAAGCCATTATTTGAACAATTTATTTAGTTAGACACTATGCAATATTTACACAATTAATTAGAAAATATGCTAATGTGGATTTTTTTATTAAAATGGAAACTGTACATCAAATATGGCAAATAATTTTGGAGAACAAAATAGTAAATATACCAAAACAAAAAAATATAGTAAAATAAATTATCATTTTAATGATTATTTGAAGATGAATTAAATCACTTAAACCTAAAATAAGTATCACTATAGCATTTTTTTCCTCCTTTTTAAATATAAATAGGCTTTGGATTTCTAATAAGTTGGGTAAACATGAACAATAGAACCAATGTGCCATTCTATAATGGAAATAGATTGAAGTATTCTAAAAGTTAAGTAAAAAAAGCTGTAACAATAATGCAATAATAACAATAATAAAAACCTTAAAAAGTTCTTGGACAGCATAACATGGTAGGATCCCAGGGTAGGAAGCACTGGTAGTCTAGAGCAGAACAGGGTAAGACAGGACAGATTCAGGAAAAACTGAGACAGTACTTCCTATTTGAATATTTTTATTTTTTTCAAAAATGGTTTTGTTGGAATATTTCTCACCCTCTCACTGTTATAGGTTATAACATTAATTAAAAGAGCAAAACACATATAAACATATCAGCTTCAGTTCAAAGACTGAGGATCAGTCCATGTGGGCACTAGAACTTGTTTGGAGTGAACAGGTGGGTGGACTGTCACACAAGAGACCCTCTAAAGACTATTTGTTAGGTGATTTTGAAACCAAAAGAGGAAGTTCTGAGAAACTTTCAGGTCCTAGAACAGGAGTACAGGACATTCTTTCATGGGAAAGTCATCCAGATTGGGATTGGGAGCTGAACTGTCAATACGAAAGGGGGCTCAAAACTGAACCACACACTATTAACTCTGAATCTTTACCTATTCACCCTCACAATATTATTGAGAGGAACAAACATTGAGAGCTAATTTAATTATGTACCCCAATAATATTCTCTTAGATATGGATAAATAAGTGATTGGTGAGATGGATAATCATAATTCACATGCATAAAAACAGAATTATAACATTTTTATCAACAGGGAAAAGGAAATTAAGAAGAGATACAAACATTGCAATGATAGAAAACATTGATTAGTTAGAAAAAGTATAGATAGAAATGTCAATATTCATGTGATAAGAGTCTCAGACAAATAAAACATAGAGGTAATAAAATGATAACTGAGTATTTAACAGAATTTTAAAAAAATTTAAAAAATGAAGATCTCTTACAAATAGTAGTGTATGAAAGAAAATGAATCCGTGATTTGAGTTGTATTGTCATTGTCTCAGTGTTCTTGTGCTTCTCTATCAGAACAATCAGATGAAGGTACATAACATGGATGGGAACAACACTTGTTACTCTTGTGCTGGAGCTTGTGGGAGGTCTCACGAAGGGGACGAAATCCCAGGCTGACTTCAACATCCAGGTGTACAGCTTTTATGACATTTACAGAGTAAGAAGGGAACCAGTTTCTTGATGTCTCCACAAGCAGAGGTGAGTTTTAGTTGTACCCGTTGTCTTCTTCACATGCTTTTTCATGCCAAGCATGTTTCACTACCATCTTAAGTCTCCAACTTCAGGTGCTTTTTGTTTGTTTGTTTGTGTTTACTATGCTAATAAAGCAAAGGCCACTGTAGACTGTTTTTAGTAATTATAGTACACATGGATTTGCCTCTCAACAACTAGAATTTGTTCCTTAATGTCTGGGGAAAGTCCCAAATATTACATGCTGGACAGGTAGACTGTTGTCTATATAAGTAGGTTTGATAATAGTGGCCTTGCTTTTCTGGTTCTAACTTCTTGTGGTCTCTGTTGACCACATAGTCCTTATAGAATGAGCTGACTTTCCAACTTCCCAGTCTGTAGTGTGTTATATTAATCCATAGCCTTGAAGATAGGTCCAGTTTTTAAGATGGCTCCTAATTTTCTTATTGGTCCTATATGACTGAGAGTTGGCTTGAGCATCTCATTACCACTGTGACATTTCACTTCCATAATTTTTTTGAAATACTTTTTTCGATGTAGATGGACACAATACCTTTACTGAACTTATTTATTTTTATGTGGTGCTGAGGTTCGAAACCAGGGCTGCATATTTATAAGGTAAGCACTCAGCCACCTATCCACAACTCCAGCCCCTCACTTCCTTAATCTCAAGGAGTCCTGTTTTTCATGAGGGTCTCTGAATGTCTCAATATTATAGTGAAATTTAAGAATCTCAGTGACTAACAGTTTGTTTTTTTTTTTTAAAAAAAACACCCATTAGTTTTTTTGTCCTGATCATACGAAGAACAAAAACCAAATGGAATTAAAAATTATTGCACTAAAACTGCATGCAGCAAATCAACTAACACAATGAAAAGACAACACGAGATCTTCAGAATTTGAAAATCACCTTCTAAGCACAAGGGTAAATAATCGCTACACTCACTCATGCAAGAAATCTGAGCATGATTCTAGAAAAACCTACTTTGGTTAGAATAAGGATGTTTGTGGAAATATCCCTTAAGTAATAATTTGTCAGATTACAGACCATCCGTTTTTCACCTGGTAGAAATAATATGATTGTTCTCCTTAAATGTATAAATGCATGAGAGAGAGAGGGAGGAGAGAGAGAGAGAAATTTTAATATTTTATTTTTTAGTTTTTGGCGGACACAACATCTTTGTTTGTATGTGGTGTTGAGGATTGAACCCGGGCCAGGCGAGCGTGCTACCACTTGAGCCACATCCCCAGCCCCCAATTAATAGATTCTTAAGACTGAGATATATTTAAAATTTTTTTAATGTAACTGACTGAATCTAGGTGGAAGCTGAAAAAGGTCTTAAATAAGGCTATAAAACTAATGCACCTACTGCAAAGGAATAGTGAGAACTAAACCCACATGACAAAATATTGGGATTCATACAAGAAATCTAAGGGAGATAAATAACAACAAAGTAATCAAAAAGTGAGTTATCAATAGTAATAAAGTCTAACTTTCAAACTAGCAGTAAATGAGTTTAAAAAGTCACAAAAGAAAACTGCAATATGTTTCACAAATGAATTGGCAACAGCCTTCATTCATTTCTTATTGTGTAAGTAAATTAGCCTCTGTCATAAAATAGAGCAAACACACATATCCACACACAGATGCCCCCACACTTCCCACCTCCAGGGGAAGTACATCTAAAAGAGCCTTTGAGCAATCATTTTAAGGAGTTCCTATGGAATTAGAAAATATGTAGGATAATAAATTAACATAAAAATTTATGATACTACCCGTATTATTTGATGAAAATATATCTACAGAATTTAAAAACACGTGAGTGCTTGCAGTTAAACTATTTATAACATTCAGTGATGGCCACTTTCTGTTAACTCTCCTCAAAATTTAGCAGGAAAACAAAACAAAACATTAATTGACAAGTTCAGTATTCATAGGAAAGGAGGCAGCAGATGACAAGAGTTTTTGAAGACCGAAGAAAGATAAATGAAAGTTAAAGGACTTGGCACAGCAGAGAAACTAATTCTGCTTGTGTGTGTGTGTGTGTGTGTGTGTGTGTGTACACTACAAAACTAACAAAATCCTGTAAAATCCTGGGGCTTCTAGTCTACACCTGAAGTCAGAATGCTCTTCTGTCTGACACAGGTGACTATGCTGAAACACGAGTTATGGAGCAGACAGACCCTGGAATTTCTATTTCCACATCACAAAGACAGAAAGCAATGTCTCCTTTGCAGAGACAAGAAGGCTGAAAGTTAGAGAAACTGGTTTGAACATGGTGTGAACACAGAGATAATAGGCAATACTGAATGTATTTAGACATTAAGCTGACAGAAATGAGATTAATTAAAATTCTGAAGCTTTTTTCTTACTAAACCACCAAACTGCTGGTGATGAGGCTTATATAATACAGATTTGACACAAGAAGTTTACTTTCTGAGGGACTTAAGATAACTTACATGGAAAATGCCTCCCAATGATGTACTGGCTCCAATCCTTAGAACCATTGACTATGTTACCTGATACAGCAAAAGGCATTTGCAAATAAAACTACTGATTACAGGTCTGAGAGAAAGAGAGATTGTTCTAGATTATTTCTAAGAACCTGGTCCAATCATGTGACTCACTGAAAGCAGAGGATGTTCTCTGACAAGAACAAGAGATGCAAGAGAAGGTAAAATCAGGGAAGTTTTGTTTTTCTTTTTTTGTTGTTTGTTTGTTTTTACTATATTAAAGTAACTTAACTTTGCTATTGGAAATAATGTAATGGAATTCAGCTAGCAACTATCATTTTATAATGAGACAGACTCTTCAACAAGCTGCATTGGTCACTCAGAGCTTTGAATCTATTATTTTATGCATTTACCCTGATTATATTGGACAGACAAAAAAATAAATTGTTTGGAAAAAAGTTCTAAATAACTAAGAAAAACAAATTCAAAATAAATAGCTTAGATACAACAAAGAAATTATGAATTGGATGGTAAAGGAAACAACATGTCATGTCTGTGATCACATGACATGATGCTTCACCTCAGAAGTAAGATGATGCTGATAATAGATCATAACAATAGTCAGGTAAAAATAAAATTTTGGAAAATCAAAAATATTAAAGTAGATATTAAAAGAAATGAGCAGATTAGATTATTGATGAGCAATAAAAATAAAACAAAAGAAACAAAAAATAAATAACAGGTATGTAAACACATATCAGAAATCATGTAAATGCATATTCATAAATGACAAAATTATTTCTTGGTTTGAAATGATTAATTAGCAGCATCACAAATTCAATAATAACTGAGTCACACGGCTAGAGGAAGTTTTACAATGCTGTAGATAAAAATTCTAAAATCTTTTATGACTGTAAGATTAAAAACAAGACCACTGTAGTGATAAAATTAAGAGAACTCCCATGGTTTCTGCTCCCTCGTGTGATACTCATTGTTGAGGGCCACAGCCAAATCGGGATGATGCATGACATTTTTGCCAGAAGTAATGATTGAGAGATGATGCCAGCAAGCCATTAAGATGATGACTTTTGGTTGAGCTCCGGTTGGTGGTTCCCAGAGGGACTATGTGGCATTCAGGAGAGTTCCCAGTGAGCGTGTGTGGAGTGTGCTGGTGGAGTTCAGAAATAAAGTTTTTTCCTGCTTGAGTGGCTCGTGATTTGTGCCCAGCCAGACTGCAGCAACTCACGTTAAGATTATAGTATCTGTTCATGATGAATGTTACCCCTTTGATTAGGTAATGTCATATCAATAGAGGAAGGGAGGGCTGGGGATGTGGCTCAAGCAGTAGCACGCTCACCTGGCATGCGTGGAGCGCTGGGTTTGATCCTCAGCACCACATAAAAATAAAATAAAGATGTTGTGTCCACCAAAAACTAAAAATAAATATTAAAACTATCTCTCTCTCTCTCTCTCTCTCTCTCTCTTTCTCTCTCTCTCTCTCTCTCTCTCTCTCTCTCTCTCTCTCTCTCTCAAAAAAAAAAATAGAGGAAGGGGTTTCCAATATATTATTAAGGCATCATATAAGTCTAAATTAATTGAAAAATAGATTATCAGGGGCAAGTCTATCTTAATCAGCTGGAAAAACTTGCAAAATGGTGTATATATTCTGTGAATTCAAAGGTTCTGTTTCTAGCTGGTCTAGAACAGTAAACCACCTTAAATTCTCAGAATTAGGAGGATTTTAAACCTGAATATATTTACCAATGGAGTCTTCTTCAATCATCTTCCTAATGAGGAATATAGCCAACTTGACTCCTGGATTGCACCCTATAAGATGATTAGCAGAGGATTTTCCAGTCATTCTGAGATACCCAATTCTGGAATACTAAAATAAAAAAATGTATTTCACCTTAACTCAAGTTTATGGTAGGTAATCTTGAGCTAAAAAATGAATACAACCCTAAATTCTAATTGCACTGGATATCTCAATAACAAATATTTGGTGCTATATGAAAATGGGAGGATTAACAATTTTTTTAAATTTTCATGTGTATCAGCTGGGGCTATACTTGGTAATGCTCATTTTTTAAGTGTTTTTAAACATTAGGATGGAGTTTGGCTAGAATAACTAGAATAACATGGCTAGCTCTCGTCTCTGCTAACTAAATATTCAACAAAATAAATCTATAGAGGTGAATTTGCAATATCACCATGAGTTTGAGACAGATTGCTTGAAGGTAATTTGGATACTAATTCTAGACTCAAAGTGAGAAATGTTCAGGAATAAATGTTCCTTTCTGAAGTTATGTCTTAGTTTTATCAATGCTGATTGACACTTAGGAAAGGTTATGAATTTCTCTGAGACTGAGTATTAAAGAAAATTCAAGTTATAATTATGTTTGGGTTCTCTTTTCTTTCTATGATTCTCAGAGGATTGAACATTTATTCACTCATTGTTAACCATCAGAGACTGCTTCACAGTGGCAAATGGTCTGTGAATAGAAGTTGTCTGTTTGGCTTGAGCTGAAATATTTAAAGGACACTATGAGACTCCACTACTTGCTCTTCCCTTGTTGACTGAGGAATCCATTTAATCCAGAATATGTAAGATTAAAGAAAAAAGTGGACCTTTATCAGCTTGGAAAATTGGATTATCACAAAAAAGATTTTGGATCTTGTTTGTGATGGGAACTTCAGGGAATTTCATGAACAAAAAATAAACTGTTGTTTTGTTAAATCAATAAAATACTGGGCTTATTAAAAATCCTGTAATAATTCTTAACCATGTTCACTATTTAGGTTACTATATAGTGAGGAATGCTAAGAAATTATAAAAAATTCAGATTACTTTTCTGAAGATGGATGTTGAATGCTTCTAAAAATGAAATTGGCATGGGCTCGATGGAGTAAAATAAATGGAGCAAGGCTATGAAGTCTGGGTAGTAGAAAACTGATTAATTCATGTCCTGAATGATATCTGAGGTATTCAGTAAATACTTCTTTCCATTATGTCCTATTGTGCTATAAACAATAGCATAAAAACAATAACAGAAGAATACACTGAATAGGACTCTAGTAGTCTATATAAAGTCCTTCTAAAGCCATCTTAATTAATATAGAATTTTTGCATAGGTTAGGTTGCACAGGATTAAGTTGCAGAAGGAATTAGGCTGCTAATTACTTGACCTCAAGAGAGGGAGTGTATTCTGGGTTACTTTGTTTGGGCCAGTGTCATCAAGGGATCTTTAAAAGTAGAAGACAATGGCAGAAGAGAAGTAAGAGTAACATGAAGTGAGCAGGACTCTCTATCAATCATTGTTGACTTTGAAAGATGGAGGAAGAAGACCAGGATCCAAGTAACACAACAGTCAGATAAAGGCTGAAAAAGATGAAGAAATGAATGACATTATAGGGCAGGTGTAGGAAAATCCAATTCTACCAACACCTAGATGTCAGCCCACTGACATCCATATTGGGCTTCTAACTGTAACAGCTACTTATTTTTAGCCACTAAATTTATAATATTTGCTACAGCAAAAGTAGGAAAAATGCAGAAAGTTGTGTGGACAGAGAGAGTGAATAATAGGAATACCACCACATGCTGTGGACCTGGTCTTCCAGGATCTGAGGATGCTGACCCACCCTAGATGATGACCACCAAGAAAACAGAACTTTCTGTCTTGCAATTGCAAAGAAGTACAATTGACCACAAACCTGAATAGGCTCAGAAGCTGATTCACCCCAAGAACCTTCAAAACCGCAAAGCCCTGCTAACAACTTGGTTTCCATATCACAAAACTTGCATACAGGAGCAGGGAGCTCAGTGGGATCTAGGACCTAGAGAACTGTGGCATAGTATTTTATTATTTTATTTTGCTGTGATGTATACAGGAAATTGCTATGGTAACAATATAAAATGTATACAACATTGATTTTACATTTCATCACTAACATCTCACATCTTCTAAATAAAGTCAACAGTGCATGTTCTTTAGCTATATATATACAATTTTGTGTGATTATGCCAATGCAATATTCCATAGAAGTCAATATAAGGTCAAACTTTCTCTCTTCTGTATATTTTCCTTGATTTATGATTGTCTTCTTTATTTTTTGCCTTTTCTATATAAATAATGTTATTTCTTTTTTATGTGCCCATATTTCCTCTAACAAATTGTCTATTCTATTTATAAAGTATTTCCCCATTATCCCCTTACATTATGTCCTCTACTATCTTGCCCATAAACTAATTTGATTGCTTTCTCAGGTTTTATAAAATGATACTTTGGGGACTTCAATGCAGATTTAGTTACTATTTCTGGATATTATGCCTTTTGCTTCTTAGCTGAGGTTTCTTTTATAAAGTTATTCTAAGAAAGTTCTTTAAAATAATTCCTTTTGGACATTTTCCACCAAATTACTTTTATTGCCTTCCATTCTTGATTATTAATTTGCTAGGAATGGATTCTGTCTTAACATCGTTTTCTATTAATGTTCTGAAGATTTTGTTCAATTTTCTCTCATTCAGCACTGTTGTTGGAAAGTTCTTTTCCAATTTTGTCCTAATGTCTGATATTCAAACTGCTTACACCCATTTTGACATTGTCAGGATTGGGCTTAATATGTTGAAATGAAGGAATTAGTTTTGATGTAAATATACATAAATTTTTAAAAATGGAATACACTTTCTGTTTACTTGTAGAATTTACTTTCTTGGAAAACGTTTGATGTTATTTTGGTTTGTGCATATTTCTGCTGAATTCATTAACACTACTACCTTTTGCTTGTGCTTATGCATTTTATATTTTCCCTTTTCAAGATGAATACTTTCCTTCTGTTTCCTTGTGTGTCCTGTTCATATTTTAAGTTCTTTATATAAGTTATTGCTTCAATTTTCTCATTTTCAGCCTATTTTATTCTAGCTACAGGGACTCCTTGGTCCTTTTACAAGATGGTAACCATGCTCATCCTTGTATCTTTTATTTCTTTTTTTATGTCTTTTATTTCTTTCTAAAAGTATCTTTCTTGAAATAGCCATATTTCTCATTCCATCTCTTCATTAAAATAATTTTTTAATGCTATCTCAAGCCCTCTCTTGGCTATTTTAATATTATAAATAATATTATAAATGATTCTTTTTCTCTCAACACTATTTAAACTTTTTAGAACTATTCCACTATTTGTTGTTGCTGTTGTTCTTAGCACTTGATATTGGCTATTTTTTTTTTTTGTATCTGTATGTCTTGTCTTTAGTGTCAGTTTCCCCAACTAAAATGTAAATACCATAAAAAAGTGATATTTATCACTCACTATTACCAACATACCCCAATCACCAAGAATAGTTACTGGACCATGACAAACACTTCATTATTATTCACTTAACAAATAAAGAATAAATGTACTGAATTAGAGGTTAGGCCCTAACATAATTTAGTGGAAAATCTTTATATACAGATAGAGCTTATCACTTTTATGACTTCATGCTGCGCTTCCTGTTAAAGGGGACATTCAAATATCAGTGGATGAAATCTTCTTCCTTTCATTTTTCAGATTTTGTGCAGAAGCCTCTCCAGACTCTCAGGCCAAGGAAACAGAAGTGGAGTCAAGGCAGAAGCTGCTGTTAGGATGGAGCTATTTCTATTTGCCCAATTGCTTAATTGATGTCAACCAGTATCTTCCCTATCTCACTAGCCAATGATCAGAGGTAGTCCGGGAGAGTGTCTGTGATGTTCTTGACATAGATTCCCAGACAGTTTACCCTCACAGACTCCTCAGTACTGTGAACCTCACAGAGTATAAGGGACAATTTGTCACCTGCTCGTTTAACCTTTATACTCAGTGCATGCAGGACATAGCTGTCTGAGATTTTAGTTAACACTTGCTTTCATCCGCATGAATCTGTGCCTGTTATGCATATTTATTTAACTTCTCAAAAAAATTTTAATTTACATTGTTATCTATTAAACGGCAGCAGAAAATAATTGTATCTGATCAAAACACACTTGGAGAAAAACTTTTATATACATTTACATCTTTTTTAAACATACAAAATTAAGAACTGATAGACTCATTTTACTGATTTTAATGTAGTGACAATCTCAATTTCAGTAGATGAAAACTGAAATTAGAGTATAGATTGTTTTGAAAGAAGGTATGGACTAGAAGAAACTCATACTATGATGATAGGCAAGGTTACATTAACACTATAACAAAGAACCCTGAGGAAGCTGGGAAAGGTTATTTTTTAGAGGTGTTTTACAGAAAAATTGTTTAATATAAATCTATCTCCTCATAGGATAGAAAATCTCAAAATGACCTAAAGTTTTTGTTAAAATGCTGTTCGGCCTTTTTCAGTACTGCTTCTAATTCCTTGAAAATTCTCCGTTTAAAATCTCACATATAAAAAGATGTAACAGCATTGACCTATAATTATAATCATTCTTACTTTTCAGTAATTTGATATTATGTGAGGCCTCATTATTGAGCGTACTTAGATTATCAGAAGCTTCGGTTTGTTTATGATGAAATCTTTTAACAGCAATGATTTTAATTTTGGGAAGAATGATTTTGATAGAAATTTAAGAAAGAACCGGAAACAGTAAAAATTAAATAAATAAGTAGAATCTATTTATTTTTAACTGATTTAATATATTCTTTTCATTTACCTGATACTGAGATTATTTGAAGCTAGCAGACCTCTGCTTCAGTTTCTCTTGACTTGTCACAATGATTTATGTGTAAGCTAACATGAATTCATGTCCCAAAGTGACAACTTGAAAGACTGCAAATGTGGCTCAGGTGGTTGATTATCAGAGAAGTTATTGAATACATGAAGTCAAGTATTCAGTAGGTGGTACCATTGGGTCAGACATAATTTATCACCACTGATAAAAATGTCCTTGACTAGATCTAGTTACATTTGCAACATCATGAACTAAATTGCATATTAATGTAAAAACAAAATGAAGGTGATATTTTTCTAATATTACCCTTTACCATTTGATGTCTTGGTTATTATTTGATGGGTCTACTGTACTATCTCCTTTATTTTGAGAAAAAATCTGCAGTGTGAATATTTTCAATATATTTCTGAAATTTGTTCATGATCAATAGACATTCATCAATATTGCATTATATGTATGTAGCACAATTTGAAATGGAGTGATGATTTGGACCTTTTTAATAGTTGATAAATTCACTTCTTTTTTCAAAATTGTATTATTCCTAACTGAAACACAAAATATAAAGTTTATACATATTAATGTAACATAATGTCTTGATACTGTACAATGTATAAATAAGATTAAACATATCAATGTCTTCAAACACCTTATTTCTTATGGTAAAAAATTTCAAAATTCATTCTTCTAGCCTTTTGAATTTTACAATAATTCAATGTTATCCATAGTCACCATACTAAACAGCTGCACACTAGAACTTCTTTTCCTAAGAATTAGTACCCTTTGATTGTACTTTCATCATCCCTTCATCCCACTATACTTCATTGCCAGATCTATGAGATCAACTTGTTTAGATTCCATATGTAAATGAGATCACATGGTACTTGTTTTTCTGTTTCTACCTAAATTTACTTAACAAACTGATCTCCAGTTCTCATCATGTCATAAATGACAGGATTTCATTCTTTTAATGACTACTCTATTCCCTTTGGTGTTCTGTCCAATGTTTACTTTATGCATTCTTCTTCAGTGGATGGAAACATGAGCTGTTTCCATTTCTTGGCTACTCTAAATAGTGCTGCAATGAACATGGAATGTTAATGTCTCTTCAACATTGCCATTTCATTTTGTTTGTATATATACTAGTAGTGAAACTACTAGATCATATAAAATTTCTTATATTTTCACTTAAAATTTTAACAGTTAAGATATCTTTTGCACCTTGAATACATTTTCATTAAAGAGACTTGTATACATATTTTCATGGGAGAATATGATATCAGGTATCAGGACATGGTTCAAACTTAGTGTTTTTATATTTATTATTTTAGAAAACTATGTGATTACTGGAAACAATAAAAAGCTATTATTTCTTCTTTTATAAGTCATAAAGCACCATGCTAAGAGTGACAATTTTTTGCAAGTATAAATGTTAACCATTTTCTAGCTTGGTGATTGAAGATAAACTTGACAATAATATTTTCTTGGGATATCAGGTGAGAATTTTTCTTCTTGAGGTTTAAACATGTGATTGAGTCAAAGACAAACAATTCCAAAATGGGTCATCAGAACTCCTGCCCCTAACATATATACCTTACCTTTAAAGGTGTTAGGGATATAAGATTGTCACTCTGTCATTTTCTTATTTGTCTAAGACACTGTCTTATCTAACTAAAAAGAAAGAAAATTTCCTTCTGGTTTTGAAGAAGTAAGCTACCTTGTTATGAGTCATATGACAAGGTACTAGAGTAATCTTCAAGAACCAAAAACATCTGTTAGATAACAGATAACAAGAAAATTGGACGTCTGTCTGCAACCAAAAGGAACAAATTGTACCCCAAATATTTTGAGTCTGGAGAAAGAGCCAAGCTCTAGATAAAATAAACAAACAAACAAACAAATAAACAAATAAGTAAATAAATGATGCAGTTGATATTTTAACCTTGTGAGGCTGAGAATGGAGAATTCGCTAAAATGTGCTAGATCCTTATGTATAGAAACATGAGATAATAATTATATGTTTCTAAAAAACTGCTCAGTATTGCCATGGAGGCAGAGAGGGTCTCCTTAATACTGAAAAATTTTCAAAATGTATGAGTAAGAAGAGATTTTTTTCAGGGCAAGAGACTAAAACTAGGCTGTCCTCTTATATTCAATGTTAAAGAAAAAAATGCATAATTCTAGAAGAAAAGGTTGAAGGAAAGGTTGTATTTTAAAGTCAGACATCATAAATGTGTGCTAGCATGATATATATTGTAGGAAAATTGTCTTTGCACATTTTAATATAATTTGTAAAGGCTCATTGACCAAAATATTTTAACTGGATATTGCAATTAAAATAATTTACAAGCTTTCCTTGATTTAAAGCTACACTAACGCAATGTTATTAATTCTTACAATTATGTTCAATGCCATTTGTTATTGCAAAAGAGAATACATATAGCACATGAATACAGGCAGTTATTCTTTACTATAGAGAACACTTCACCAATGAAATACTAATACATTATTCCATTCAGTTAAGGTACAAGGTAACAAAAATAATTTGCAACATGGTATAAATCAAGCAGTTGTATATATAAAATCTTCATACTTTAAATTTTATGTTATATGGTAACTTCTGTATACATCATGCTAGGAACAGGTGATTATTTTGGATTTTCAAGTGAACGGTTGCTGTAATTATTATGTCACTTAGAAAAAGAAAGAACAATCATATAGTTCAATTATAGAAGGCTGAAATCTAGATCTATTACTGATATTCTATGTATTTTGAGAAAACAATAAAATTTTCTAATAAAAATAATAACTTAAAATGATACTAATTTATGTATAAAAATGCTTCACATTCACATACTGAATATTGTTGGAGAAATTATGAATGGGGTGCCATATTCCTCAACAGAAAGATTTCCAAGAATTCAAGAAATAAGAACCTTTAGTTATATTTCACAGGAATTTCACAGAAAGCAACAGAAACATAAAGTGCTAACACAACATGAAGAATGTTGTTGAATACAACATCATGCATAGTAAATAATTGAATATCCTGTTCCTTAATGTCACTTTCTAGCCATTCTCATATGCGTTTCATACAAAATTTGCATTGCTTTCATTTATAAATCCACTATCCATAACCCTGCTCTTAAATTATACAGTGGTCAGTTTTGCATAAAAAGGATCAATATGAATACATATTACACTTTATACACATATTGTCTATCAAATGTAAGTAGGATATCAAATGATCAGAGCAAGTGGATATTGGTAAAATATCTGGGAATATTATGATTGACCATAGAGCCTTTCCACCATAGTATTCCCTCCATCATGAGGGCAAGGTAGCTCCTTGAATCACCAACTGTATGTCCCTTATAGAGTTGTGCTATTCAGTCCCTCTGCCTTTTTTTCTGCTTCATCTACATCTTATTAAATAAGATTAAAATATTGTGGGAAACGTCATTTATTTATCAAAGGAAATTGTACAAATTAGTCTACTTTTAGGTTTGTGTGGTCCCTTGCTGCTCTGTTTAAGAAAAGCTGTGCATGATTAAAACCCAGGTTTTAGTTTTAAGCTTAGATTTGAAAGTACAACCACATTTCAAAGTTCGTTGAAGTAGGAAGAAGGATATCACTTCAATTTCATCATTAATATAATTCATAAATATATTTAAATTTTTATTCTTCTGCTCTTTTAAATATTATACATGTGTAAAGAATTGGTCAGATACCTCTGGTCTTTTGTTTAAAAGCTATGAACTTTGCTTTTAAGTTGCAAGTATAATTTATATTATACTTTGGTTAAGTATGAGCTCAGAGGCAAAATCAGCCCTGTGTCTTTCTTTATAAATAATATATTTTTGGAACACATCCATGCTAATTTGATGAGATGTGGTCTATGGGAGTTTCTATGTTACAGGAACAAGCTTCCTGGCTGTGGAAGAGCTCAGATGCCCTACACATATTTATATGTCCTACACATATGTCCTAAAATTGTTACTAATTAGCTCTTTACAGAAAACATAAGTCCTGACATGGAAAATAATGCTAATTAAATAGCTAATTAAAATTCAATCAATTGAATAATGTATTATTTGTATCTGTTTGTGGTCTAAATTTTGCACTAAACTATTATGATTTTATAAGTTTATTTTTTTTCCTCATTAAGATACTTGTACTGGAATTCTTGACTCAGAGTTGAGTTTGAAAAAAAACAAAATAAGATAGTGGATACTGGGTGAGGATTCATAGCACACATATCCTTATTGTGGGACTAAAGGTGGTGATGTTTTAGGGGAGAGGAAAACTGTTAGTACAAGAAGGCATCTGAAGTCCTAAGGCACTCATAGGTGAAACTGGGTGAGTGCAGGAAGAATTGTAGACACTGGAGTCCACAATCACCACAGTAATTGAGTTGTATGGGAATACTAGAAATCACAAGCAGTTAGAGCCATTGATAAGCAAAGGAAGATGCTAACTGAAGGCATAGATTTAAAAGAAACAAAATTAAGGAAACCAACAGTAAAATCAAAAAAATACTGATCTTCCTTTAACAAACAAGCCCTTTATAAAAAGAGGTAAATTCTCAGATCTGTGGGATATTTTATGCTAAACTTTTGACTCATGTAATAAAAACTGAGATGCTGAGACCCTGAGATCTTGGGCAGGGATAGCTAGGTAGACTTTCTTAAGAAACTTGAAGCCAGATTGTTTGACCTTTCCAAATATCAGGATCAGTCTATCTTCCTAACTACACAGGCCTCCACCTCTCTGGAAAAAAAATGTGCAAAACTCACTGGATGCAGATTAATTATAAGATGATTCTTATCCTACATGATAATTATTTTAATTTGTCTCTACTGTTTCTTTCTTTATTTTGTGTGTGGGGAAGGGGTACAGGGAATTGAACTCAGGGACACTCAACCACTGAGCCACATCCCCAGCACTATTTTGTATTTTATATAGAGATGAAGCTTGAGTGGTTTAGCCCCTCACTTTTCCTGAGGCTCTCTTTGGACTCATGATCCTCTTATCTCAGAGTCCTGAGCCCCATGTGCCACCATACCCAGGTCTTTTTTTTCTTTTAACAATGTTGATAATAAAAATATTTTTTTCCTTGTAAATGGACATCATGCCTTTATTTTATTCATTCATGTTTTTTAATGCAGTGCTAAGGATCAAACCCATGGCCTCACATATGCTAGGCAGGTGCTTTGGTACTGAGGTATAGCCTCAGCCCCTCTCTAATGCTTTTTGACTAGTAGTTCTTAAACATTAATGTGCATAAATATCAATTGGAGAGATGTTTAAATAAAGTTTCTTGGGCTCCATCCCCAGAATTTCCTACTTGCTAAGTCAGTGTGAGATCATAAATATGCATTGCAACAAGCTCATTGATGATGATGCCACAGATTCAAGGAAAACACTGTAGACAGGGTTAGGTTTCAGCATGGCTCACTAAAAATGTATTATTTTTGCACCAGGAGAAAAGGGATCATTCATCAAAAGAGTATGTGTCTTTAGGCAACAGGAGAACAAGTTTGCAAATGGATCATGAGTTATTGGGTCAGTATCGGGGTGCAGATTTTAAACTTATTAAGGACAGTGTATTGATATTGGGAAAGCTCATCCATAGTCCAGATTCCACATCTGATCAAGGGCATTTGGAGATGATTCTAATTTCTTACAGTAATTGACCCAGAGAACCTTAACCTTCCATTTATTTGGAGTTTAGACAAGTTTTCTTCTGATTCTAGATCTGCAAGTACACATTTCAAGGAAAATTAAATATAGAAAACATAATGACATATTCTTTATCCACCTCTATGTGATGTAAATAATTTTAGAATGTTCATTACAGTTTTAAAACTTAAAAATATCCCCCTTTCCCACAGATCTAGAAATCATCCCTTGAAAATAAAATCTTCAAGAAACCATTGATCCCTATCTGCCTGTCTCTGCAGGAGGGCAGGAGACTTAGGTTCTCAGAAGGTCCCCTCTACAACATTGTAGAACTATTTCCTCTTTTGAAGATACAAAGTTAGGAGAAAGTAAACTTTTCTTTTGGAAAGGAAAATCAATGAATGGAAAGGCTCTGAGATCTTTCATCTGCCCACCCCTTCGAAACTCTCCCCTTGCCTTTTGTTCCAGTGGACTGGAGTTCATATGCATTGGGGTCTCTATGTTCTATCAGAATACCCTTTACTAAAGACTTACTTATTCATTTAACTTTTTCAAGTGCTATTTTTGTTTGACACAGCTTAGAGAAATGAAATGTGAAAAATTCCTCCATAGAGAGGAACTTAGAAAGTCAAGCTTCCCTAGTGTGTACTAAGCAATAACACAAACAGAAAAGAAAAAAAAATGTGACTTGAGTCAGTAATAGTAATAATGTAATAAAAATATTCTCAGTACCACTGATATTATTAATGTCTAACTAATTTACTTTGTCAGTTATGACTTCCCAAACTGTGTGGTCTCATATTGCTGAAATGTTTGATTAAAGAAAGGGCAGTGTAGGGTCTTATAGAAATAAATTATGTCAAGATATGTATATATCAGGGCTGGAGCTGGGGCCCAGGAGTAGAACACTTGCCTGGCATGTGTGAGGCACGGGATTCCACTCTCAGCACCACATATACATAAATACATATAGAAATATAAAAAACTTTAAAAATATTATATATATATATACACATATATTCTTTAAACATTGATCCTGAGATGGTTTTCTTCAATAGAGTTTGTAGATAGAGACAAACAATAAGTCACTAGTTAGCACCTGGAATTCTCTAAATTCCATACTGTAAGTTGAGAAATTTCCTTTGTAAATTATATAAAAATATGTATTTTTTTCCTTTATTTGTCTCTAGAGTTACAAGGGGATGATTTCTCCAATATTAGGGGGACTAAAATCAAGCTCTTTCGTATTACATATTTTTGTATAAATTTATGTATATCAAATGGACGAAATTAATATTTTCTTCCAGATGATGAAGATGCCCATTTCATTCTTTTAAAGGTACTTCGGATGTGCAGAAAATTCAATAGGTTGACTGATATATTCAGTATTTTGGCAACTCAGGCATATACTGAATGTTATGATAATCCCTACCCAGCAGGTATTTCTAAGTGAATACAAACAAAATTAACTTGTGCAAATGTTCCTATAATTATGGTTAGACTTGATGTGAGATAAGACACTTTATTTTCCTTATTATCAGTAGGCAGATTGTGAAATTATTTAGTGATTATAAAGATATAAACTACTAATGTTTTAAGAAAAATAAATCTTAAATAAATGTTTGAGGCAGCTAAACAAGTAAATCAATATTTTAAGCTACATATTTTGAAAAGATATCTATATCTTTATATTGTTTTTTTCTTTAAATACCAATAATAGGTTTTGAATATTACTTCTTTGTCTTTTGAAATATATGTTATCATTCACTTTTTGATAATATACTTAATTTAAATAAGAGGACAGCAAAATATTTTCTATAAAATATTGCATCAAATAAATACAAGTATATATATATATAATTTTAAAATACATTTGACAATCAATATTATTATAACTCACAGAATAAAATTAAAAATCATAGCTACTGACCCCATATGCTTTATTATTTCTACTTGAAAATCTGTAAACTGCAAAGCCTCTCCAATACTTATCAGCTCCAAGAATGAATAAATACAGAATATTAAGCTCCTGTTGCTCCATGTTCTAAACACCCCACTAGCAACCATCTGTTACTCAGAGCTGGAGAATTCTAGCATAAGGTCTCTATGAACTATATGCTTGTGTTTTGTAAAATAAATGATGGAAAGTACCCAGAAATGATAATTCAAACATGTTAGACTCTCATCACTGCCATTGAAAAATGGGCTTCATTTTCTCACTTCTCTCTGCAAATAACATGGTATCCTCTGGAGAGCTGGTTAAAGGCTGCCTCTAGTCATAGTCAGCTTTGTGGTAGGGACAACTGCAGCAGAGCAGCATTATTTGTAGTTGTTATTTCATGTTTTAATGTGTTCATTTCTTAACAGTGTGTGCTAAATTATACTGGAACTGAAGTACCAATATTAGTTATTATGAAGAAATTTGAGGAGTACAGACAAGATACATATCACAATTATTTTGAATTTATTAATGGTATCTATTTTCATTCTTATTTAGAATTTAGGAAGAACTATATGGAAGCACATATAAGGCTAAAAATATGAATGACAATTTTAATAAATAAAAATATATTTGGAAACATAGGATCAAAAATAAATAAATAAACTTCAAGTGATATATGATTAAACTTCCTGGTTTCCAGAAAGTGTCAGTTCCCTGATCTCCTTTCTAAAGGTCTCAACCTCATATATAGAAGGGTCTCTTGGATCTGTCTGGTACCTATTCCTTCATTTAATAACCTAAAAGAAGGGGGCTCACTGAAGCATGAGATTGCCTGAAATCCTACACTGAGTCAGACTCTGCACAAATTGCATATGACTAATGAGCTGAAATATGCAATGCACACATATGCACCTACATAACTCACATATACAATTACTTAGTACATGTAAACATACACAGAGTATCAAAGCATAATTGGGACTATACTGCAATCATTTTCACTAACCCACTTTAAGACCTACTTGGCATTAAAATGCTCTCCCGAGGACACCCTCTACCTTCTTTCAGCTGCTGTGATCCCACCTTGCTCTGTGCTGTTCTTATAGTTTCTTGTTGGGTTTGTTAGATCTTTAACTCATAGTTTTTGTTTTGTTTTGTTTTGTTTATTGAGCATATTTCACAATCCTATAAATTCTAGAATATTCATTCTACAAAGCAAAAAAGATTCATGTTTTTAGTCCTGGATCTAGATTTTTTTGTGTGTGGTACTGAAAATTATATAAAAATGAAGGATTTTGAAGATATTGTCTTCAAATAAAAATCCATCATTTTAAAGACTGCCCAAATGTGATTTTCTTCCAGATGAATACTATATATAAATATACCTAATTTCAAATGAAAAAAAAATTGTTTGAGTTGAAAGAAAACCTATATTTATGAGTTTTGGTTTAAATTCAAAACCAAAGGTATCTATACATTTCATTGTTTAGCTATTTTGGGGCCAAACAAAATACCAGAACAGGTATCTATGATGTACTCACTGTTATGGGGGAAAAAAAAGGTATAATCCACATTCTTCAAATTTCCTTTTCTTATTTGAAAGACTTTTTAAGAAGTGTGATCTCTTATTCATAAATTAGTAAGCATATTCTAACCAAAGGTATGTCTATATTTCTACTCTATTCAATTCAGCAAAACAAATCATTGAATGTGCCACTTCTGGTAGGTATTTGATAATTGAGAGAGAACAAAGGGGAAAAAATGACTGTGTTTGCTAATCTTACAACATCCATTTATAGTTGGGAAGTAAAACTGTAGTCACATAAACACACATAATGTTAGGTCACATTGCAGTCATGTTTTCTGAGTGTTAAAGTTAACTAATTACAAGGAGCCATTGAGGATAAGTAGTATTAGTTTTTGAACAATGACTAGGGAGTTTCATGCTAGATATGACAAGAATAATGCATGACATTAAGGATTATGTGGACACAAAGCACTTTCATTTGCATATATTATAAGCAGAATTCTGTGACACAGTTCCAAAGCAGAGAAAGCTGCCCTGCAGAGCTACACAGACACTTGAATAACAACAAGCTGGAACTGTAGGGGGCCGGTTAAATATGGCAAAAAGGTTGTGGGTAGCTGTGTCTGGTAGCTGGCTCTGGGATGACTCAGGGAGTTCTTAGTGATTTAGCACATAAGAGCTTGACCAGGGAATTGGTTGAGGGGTGTACTTAATAAGCTGTTCAAGAAAGGAAACTGACCAGACTATAACTTGAACTTCAAAATTATTTTAAGACAATATTAAAAAACCAGCAAAGAACTAACAAAGCTATACTACACACTTATTATTTCTCAATTTATCTACGTTTCTTCTCCTCAACTTCCAACTTGCTATAATTTCCATCCATTTAAAAATAAATTTGCAAATAATCCTGAAATTCTGGTATAAACAAATTAAACTCTAGAATTTCTTTGAAGGGGGATCATAGACTTTCCACTACTAAAAAACTTGTTTAGAAAATTTGTTTCTTTTCCACTGGAATTGGGTGAAACTTCATCACAGTCAGTTTAGAAGGTTAACATTAGCACAAATAAAAAATAGAAATAAGTGGTAATTATGCAACCATAAATTAACTCCTATTAGAGTTTCGATATGCATCTTTAGATATTTTATGTATAAATATAATTGATCTATGAAATACAATTACTTATTTCTACCCCAAATGAGGAACTTTTGAGTTGATATTAGTCAGCTTGTCATTGTTGTGAACCAAAGAACTGACAAGAACAACTTAGAGAAAATATTATTTTCACTTACAGTTTTAGAGGTTCAGTCCATAGTCAGCCTACTTAGTTGTTCTGGGCCCAAGATGTGGCAGAGCATTATGGTAAAAATGTGTACAGGAAGAATGCTCCTCAGCTCATAATAGCCAGGCAGTGGAGAGAGAAGAGCACAAGAAGCCAGGGACAAAATACATAATCCTCAAGGCACATCTCAAGTGACCCACCACCCCAGGCTAGACCCTGTCTGTCTACAGCTGGCAACAAGTTAGTCCATTCAAATGATTAAACCATCCAATTAATTAATCCAATGATAACATCAAAGTTTCATAATCTAATAATTTTACATCCTGCATCCAGGAAGTTTTGAGGATACCCACTATCCAAACCATGATAAGAGTTTCATGATTTCTTTTTAACCTGCAATGTTACATCAAGAACACCATTTCATCTCCACATATTATTCTCCCAAATCATGTTAATAGATATGTAATATGTGGATGCGTCATAATTTATATTATCTTCTCTTGTAGATTCTCCTATTATTCTCATGAACTGTTTGTGTTCATATATCTGTGTCTACATTAAAGGAATCTGTTGAAAATGAATCACTGGTCCACAAAGTATGACATATTTTCAAGTTTAGTAGGTATTATCATGTTTACATTCAGAATATCCTATGTTATTTATTAAACATTATGTAATATAGATAACACTGTAAATGTTTCTGATATTGTAAAAGAGAACATTATCTACTTTAGTTCTTTGGTTTGTTGATTTATTATTTTTCTCCCTGGGTAATTTTTTTTCTCTAACAATTTTTTGTTAGTTTTGATACTGGAGATTGATTCCAGAAATACTTTCCCAAGAGCTACATTCCCAGTACTTTTTTTTTTTTTTTTTTAAGTTTGAGAAAGGGTCTTAATAAGTTGCCAAGGTGCTTTCTAAATTGCTGAGGCTGGTCTTCATCTTGTGATCCTCTTGCCTCAGACTACTAAATAGTTTGGATTATGGACATGAACCACAATAACTAGCACTAATGGTTAATTAATTATCTCTAACATATAAATTGAGAAATTCATTCTACTGCTTTGAGGTAGTACCTTTTCTACAGTCACATATATGGTAGAATATGTTTCTGAATTTGAAATTCTATTGGTTTCATATCTGTCTATCATTCTGTATCTTATTCTGATAATTGGAACTATTTAGAAGGTTTGAATGTCCAGTTTTTCAATTATTTTCAAAACTTTTTCTTTCCTTTTTCACATTTCTAGTGCTAAGAATATTAATTTAATTCTTTTTTTTTTTAAAGAGAAAGGCAGGGAGGGAGAGAGAGAGAAAGAGAGAGGGGGGTTCTCTCTCTCTCTCTCTCTCTCTCTTTTTTTTTTTTTTTTTTTTGTAGATGGACACAACACAATGCCTTTATTTTTATGTGGCGCTGAGAATAGAACTGGTCCCGCCCCCATGCTAGGTGATTGCTCCACAGCTGAGCCACAAACCACGGAGCCCAAATTTAATTCTTTAGAATGCAAAGTTTGAGACAATTCAACTGAAAGAACTTGATGAAGGCGGTACAAACTCCTTAGTAGAGTAAGAATTGTAATGACAGAGGAAGAGGTAGGACAAGAAGGAAGTAAATGGCAGAAACACATTGATTTCGGTGAGAAGCCTGAAATTACCTGGCAGACTCTGGCAAGGTCGTCCCTCAGCATGTGAATCGCTATTGCATCCCAAATCATTATTTATAGTGGTTATTGAGTGATGACACAGAGGTGCCCATGCCATGAAAAGAAGAACTATTGTTTACATCTTCCAAAAGAAGACATTGTACAGATTCTGTGACAGGGAATTTTGTATGTCAAGTTTACTGGAGCTTGGGGTGCAACACGTACTTGGTCATATGTTATTCTGGATGTTTCTGTCATGAGTTTAACATCGGATCTGTAGATTAAGTAAACCTGTTTGTCCTTTTTGAGATGAAGAGTCAGGGAGAAGTCTGAAAAGAGCCAAAAGGTGGTGTAAAATGGGATTGCTGTGCCCTCTGTCTTGAGCTGAATGGGGATATTGGATTTTCTGACCTCAGAAAGACTGAAACATTGGCTTTTTGGAGGTGAACTCTATCAGGTTTTAGGCTACAATTTATCCATTTCCTCTCCTGGGTCTACTTGCTGATTGTTGATGCTGAAATTTTTCAATTATGTATAACAAAGTATGTACTTCTATCAATATCAGTTGCTTTAATTATTTATGTCCCATTGAGTTCACTTTGGGCAAGCCTGGTTAATAAAAGACCACTTATGGAATCACTACATTTTTGTTAGTAGAAATAAGGAGAAAACTTAAGATATGGTCTTCATCCTGGTTTCTGCTGGAAAAGGGATGGTAGGGCAGGTTAAGCAAGTTAGGACTGGCTGGTTTCAATGTATTGAGAAGGTTTTGGGACATGAGGCTGTTCTGGTTTTCTACTATCTTGCTCTGTGTAAATTCAGAGCGTGAAAAATATTGACGTGGTATATGAGAGTTAAATGAAGGACTTGATTGGACATGTGATGTCAGAGTGGTCGATTTGTATATTAAAGGTAGATTTATTAAAAAGTTGTTCACTAGCTTTAGAAATTAACTACCCTTGGAAGGAGCAGTCTGTTTCCCATCAGCTAGGGCTCTCAAAATGTCAACACAATCTAACATGTAAAAGAACATGATCAATCAACTGGGAACCTCTCTCAAAAGTCTCAAGCAAGAAAACTACCCCAAAGCAGTCCTAAAATGGTTATCTTCTATATTTTCTAGTGTTGTAGATTGAATTGTGTTCCCCAAAAGTTATTGAAGTCTTAATCCTTAGTACCTATGAAGGTGAACTTATTGAAAAAACAAGATCTTTGCAGATGTGTAAATTAAGTTATGAGAAGGATTTTAATCTATATGACTATATAATTGTTAAAAGAAATTTGGACACAGAAATAGCAGGAAAATATAATATGAAGATGAGAACACTCCTGTACAAGCCAAGTACTCCTAAAAATTGCTAAAAATTTTAGGAAGAGGCACAGAAGATGTTGTTTTTGTACAGAATTGTTCTGATGCCACCATGATTGCAGAATCCCAGTCCCCAGAAGTGTGAGAAAATGAATTTCTGTTGTAGCCATCAAGCTTATGGTAATTGGTTATGGCAGATCTATGAAACATATTTAATTCGTCAGAGTTATCCAGAGATAGAACAAGTGAAAGGTTCAAAATACAGTTACAAAAATTGAGAGATGCATAGGATATTCATTAGAGGAATTGGCTCAAATTACTATGGAATCTGAGAAGGCCTACAATAGGTTGTGAGTTGAAGAACAAGGAAAGCCAGTGGTGTAGCTCAGTCCAAGTCTGAAGATCTGAGAATCCAAAGAGCCCATGGTGCAACTCTCAGTCTAGGGCTGAACACCTGACAAATTGCAGGTCACTGTTGCAAGTCCTAGAATCCCAGGGCTGAAGACCCTGGAATTCCTATGCCCCTGGTGAGCAGTAGTACATAGCAGCTGCAGAGGAGAAAGACCAAGTTCACCTTTCCTTTCTTTTCTCTTCCATCTAGGTGTTCAGCTGACTAGATGATCCTTATTCAGTCCATGGATATAAATGCCACTGTCTTTCAGAACACACACACACACACACACACACACACACACACACACACACACAGAAACAATGCTCTACCAGCCATCTCTTTTAATCCAGAGAAACCAACACTTAAATTTAGCCCTCACACCTACATACTGATTGTCCATGCTTTCATCTGTCAGAGCTCACTACACAATTGTCTATTTCACACTTCTGGGCTACATTATTGGCTGATTAGGAAGCAACAGCATGGCATGAAGTTGTGAATGTCAACTGAGTCTCTAGGTTATGCCTACTCTTTTCCTGGCCAGTCTCAGACATACAGAGAGATAGAGAGAGGATATCAGTTAAAGAAAGCACCCAAATTTTGTGTTCTGTACTACACCTGAATCTTAACAATTGAACATGTATACATGCTGCAGTTTCCTTTTTTCTAAGAAGTTTTAGAACACATCAATATTTGTTTACATTGTGGTATCACCTTCTTGTCTTTCAATACTATTAATCATGGGCAATTAAAACTACATTAATATATTAGAATGTGGTCAACTGAGGAGTCAGCTTTCTAATTTCAGTCTTTTCCCTTACAGCAATCTACTATACTTATATGGCAATTACTGCAGTTCCACAATGAAAAAGAATGATTTAAACTGAGGAAAAATCGTGTTAAAGCCTACATTAATATGAGAAAGTTGTCATAATTCAGCTTTTAATGTAGAGATGCTAATATTTTTAATTAGCATTTAAAATATTAGCATTGAAAATAATAAGAAAGTTCATATAACAAAATATAAGAGCACATTTATTCAAATATTTTATTTCTGAATCTATCTCTGTGGAAATTCTGGCTTTCTGCATTTCATAAGGCAAGGCACTCTTCTTTGCCCTGGAGGAACATATAACCTTTCACATAGTTTCTGTATTTTTTAGCATGTATATTTAATAGCTTTTTGAAACTTGTGAGCAAAGTTGGAGCAAAGTATAACAAAACAACTTTTGTTTAGTTATTCTCAATGTTTTTAATATTTGTTTCAGTATGTAAAATAACTTATGTTTATTTCTTTATTTCTTACTTCACATTGATATTTCTATAACATAGTATACAAATTTAAAATCTATATATCTAACTGGTTAATATATTATTGATTGTTTATTCAATTCCAATTTTCTAGGACTTACCACAGTGATAATAATCAAAACCTCAGATTCAAAACCAGACAGAAAAGTACTAAAATTTTTTAAATGTACTTTTCTTGTATAGAAGAAGTAACTATGTTTAATTTCTATATTAATTACCATGGTCTTTTGTTTCTAAGCTTACACGTATCATTTCTCTAAAGTAGTTATTTTTATATTATTAATTTTAGAAAAATGTAATTCAATAATATTATTTGCTATTATTGGTTTATTTCCCAAAGCATTCATCATTGTTTAATAGTCTACTGCAGTGCTACAATTTATTAACTATATTATAAATACTCCCTTTGGCAACAGATAATTTTTCAAGTGATGCTTTGTTAACTATCATCAAATAAGTTTATGCTTCCTTATTTCAAGAACAATGTGTGTTTTTGATGGAAAATAATGTATCATAAAAGAAAGCATTTATTTTATGCAATCTTATAACTATCAGAGATTTTATAGATGTCTTCATAGAGTAGCATATTTTATTTTGAGTGTATATATCACTGTTTGATTTATAATGAAAACTTGACTTATTATTGTAAAGACATTATTATCAAAATGCAAGAGTAGGATTTTGAGACATTTAGTAAGTGAAATATTGGTATTAATTATTTTGTTTACAAAATATCCAGTAATTATCAATTTTCTAAGTTATAAATATGGAATTTTATTTCATGAATCCTATGTTCCTCTGTATAGCCATATGATTTGTTCTCACAAAGAAATTATAAATTTACAGAACATCTCACAGGAAAGAACTCTACTTAATTAATGAAGACATTTAAGAATTTTCTTTAATTATGTCATAATATCTGAAAAAATTGGGGATACCGTTACCACAAAAACCAGGAGACCTATGCCAATTGGAAAAACAAAACCACTTCTGATCACCAACATAAAATGTGAATGTTGATTGTGCAAGAAATAGATATTTGTTTGTGTCAAGATTTGTTATTATACTGGAAGTTTCTTTATTTTTGCTGAATAATCTTGGTGAATAACTTCTTTATGTTGACATACAGCAATACTCAATTGTATGCATATATATATGATGATAGGGTTATTTTTTATGAAAATAAGATTCATGTTTTGTACTGATACTCCTGAATTATAAATGGGGAATTTAAAACTACAGATTTTACCTATTCAGTATTATTCATTATTTTGTATTGTTACAGGGAATAATAATTTTAATTCTCTACATTCCCTAAAATAAAAAAGCAAGTGTGAATTTTTTTGCCTCTGCAATTCACTCAAGAAAAATATTGAAGGGTAAAAAGTAAATATGAGTAACATTTTTATCATTTAGATTCAATGTTTAGATCAAAAGCTCATGTGTGAGACAAGGCAAAAAGGTTCAGAGATGAATTGAGTGGGTAATGAGTGCCACAGCCCAGTCAGTGGTTAATGTTTAATGAATCATCTAAATGGTTAATCCCAGATGGAATTAACTGAGTGGTAACTGAAAGGGGGTAAAATGTGGCTGGAGGTGTGTCATTGGGGTCTTGCCTTTGGGGGTTATATTTTGTCCTGATGAGAAAAGCTCTCTCAGCGCCCTCTCCTTCCCCCTCTCTCCTCCCACTCCATCCCCTTCTCCTCTCCCTCTCCATTGTCATGTTCTGAGCCACTGTCTTTCACTACATTTTTCTGCCTTCATTTTATGCCCCACCTTGAGCCCTGAGGAAGATATATTGTAAACAAGATCTTTCAGTAAATGATTAATTAAAAAAAAAGGCATTAGTCCTAACCTAATGTGTTCAGTATTCTTATAAGAAGAGGAGACGCTGAAGGTGTGCACGCACCCAGGAAAGGCCAGGTGGTGACAGAGTGGGAAGGTGGAGAAACCACGGGAGAAATCAACACAGCAGACACCTTGTTCTTTCACTTATAACATCCAGAGGGTAAAAAGTAAATTTATGACTTTGAAGCCACCAAGTAGGTGGTATTTTGTTATGGCAGACAGTAAATTAGTACAGGAGTAAGATAATTTACACAAAATAATAAAAATAAAGAGTGACATGGGCATCATTGAACCGGAAATGCTGAACATGAGTTTGTGCTCATCTGCCAACACACAGTCTGAATTCTTCCCTGAGGTAGTAGTGCCCTTTTGCTATCACTTCCTTGTTTCTATAACAATTATTGTTCAACAATAAAATTAGCATATGCCTATTTTCTCATATTAGAGTTTCAATTTGCATTACAAATACCCTCCCAAACATCTGTTGAGAACACATTGGATGTCTGAATTAAAATGAATTAAACAACACAGTTTTCTTGGTATGAGATAATCTGACTTAGCCTTCTAAATAGTTAAAATTTTATCTGAATCAGGGAACCAACAGCTCAAACCTCAGAACATCCTAGATGTGTAAATCCCAACATGATTAAATTTTTATGTAAATTTATATAAGTTAGGGCTTTCATATTTCTATTTGCAGCTAATATTTCTCTTGTGCACTCCAGAGTGCTTAGTGGGCATCATCTAAGATATGATGACAAAATTAATACATATTTGTCTTTCAAGTGGATTTTTACACTTAAGGTCAGTGTTTCTCTCTTTCTCTCTCTCTCTCTCTCTATATATATATATATATATATATACATATTTTTAAATATATATTTGTATGTTTATTTTTGTTACCTGAGATTGAACTCACAGGTTCTTAAAGGCTGACCCACATCCCCAGCCCTTTTTATATTTTGCTTTGAGAGAGGGTCTCACTACATTGTTTAGACATTGCTAAGTTTCTTAGTCTTGCCTCAAACTTGTGATCTTCCTGCCTCAGTCTTCTGAGTTGCATGCATCAACACATTGAGCAATTCCCGTTCAATGGTAACAAACGTGCAATATTTGGAAAGGTTTGCTTATATGAGATATCAAAAATAAAGTATGCTCTATAATTCAAACTGTAAATATATATATTGCAAATTTACCTTTCAAAATATTTATATTTATATTATAATGTATCTGTATTACCAATGGCTGCCTTTTAATGCATTTACTCCATCAAATGACTCATGAATATTATAATAAAATAGAATTAAAGAAAAATAACAGAAACAGAGTCACTCTGTCCATCTTTGAAAATATAACTTAAATTTTCTTCATAATGAAGAACAAACAAAATTAGCTATGTATACACCAAAAATTTATGATTGTTATTTATACCTAAATCACTCTCTGATTGAAATAAAGTATAGTAGTTTCCTATAATGGACACCTCTCACAATTGTTAGAAATGTTTGAGAATATAGATTAGGCTATCAATCAGTTTAGGATACCAAGTCCTTGTGCCAGTGAAATATTATTATTAAATACAATCTTTTTTTGAACTCTTAGATAATTTCTTGGTAAGTAACATGAAGGTTAAGATCTTCAGTCCTCTTCCTTCAGATTTCCTTTTATTGTCTTTGTATCTGTATATACCATCCCTATGTAATGCTTCTCCACTACTTAGGGAAAAATGGTAAAGTCACAAGTAGGCAAATTGACTTATATGTTGATATTGGCACCAAAATAGACATGTAGACCAATTGTACAAAATAGAAGATACAAAGACAAACCCAAGTAAATACAGTTATCTCATACTAAACAAAGGAGCAAAAAACATACATTGAAGAAAAAATAGCCTCTTCAACAAATGGTGCTGGGAGATATGCAGAAAATGAAAATAAATTCCTATCTCTCACCATGCACGAAATTCAACTCAAAGTGCATCGAGGACCTAGGAATTAGACCAGAGACCCTGTGCCTAGCAGAGGAAAAGATAGGTCCAAATATTCATCACAACTGATTAGGCCCCAACTTTCCTAACAAGGCTCCTAAAGCACAAGAAATAAAATCAAGAATTAATAAATGGGATGGACTCAAACTAAAAAACTTCTTCTTGGCAACAGAAACCATCAATGAGGACAAGAGAGAGTCTACAATTTGGGAGCCAATTTTGCCATGCGCACAACAGATAGAGCACATAGAAAATCTCCAGGACATATAAAGAACTCAAAAAAATTATCAACAACAACAACAACAACAAAAAACCAAAAATCCCCACAATCAATAAATGGGCGAAAGAGTCGAACAGACACTTCTAGAAGAAGATATACATTAGATCAACAAATATATGAAAAAAAATGTTAAAGATCTCTAGTAGTTAGAGAAATGCAAGTCAAAACTACCCTAAGATTTCATCTCACTCCAGTCAAAACGGTAGGTATTAGGAATAAAGACAAGAGGGCTGGGGTTGTGGCTCACTGGTAGGTGCTTGCCTAGCGCATGTGGCCCTGGGTTTAATCTTTAGCACCACATAAAAATAAATAAATAAAATAAAGTTAAAAAAAAAGAATACAGACAACAGTAAATGTTGGTGACAATGTTGGGGTAAAGGCACACTCATACATGTCTGGTGGGACTGCAAATTGGTGCAAGCAGCATGGAAAGCAGTATGGAAATTCCTTGGAAAACTTGGAATGGAACCACCATTTGACCCAGCTATCCCACTGTACCCAAAGGTCTTAAAATCAACATACTATAGTAATGCAGCCACATGAATGTTTATAGCAGCTCAATTCATAATAGCTAACCTGTGGAAGCAACCTAAATGTCTTTCAATACTGGAAAAATAAAGAAACTGTGGTATATATACACAATTTAATGTTACTCACCATTAAAAAGGAATAAAATCATGGCATTTGCAGGTAAATGGGTGGAGTTAAAGAATATCATGCTAAGTGAAGTAAGCCAATCCCCAAAATTCAAAGGCCAAATATTCTTTCTTATAAGTGGATGCTAATCCATAATGGAGGAGGGCATGGGGAAATGGAGGAGATTTGATGGGGCAAAGGGGAGGGAGGGTGTATGGGGGCAGAAAAAATGATGGAATGAAATGGACATTATTACCCTAGATACATATATGACTGCACATATGGTGCGATGCTACATCATGTATTACCATAGGAATAAAAAGTTGTGCTGAATTGTGTATAATGAATCAAAATGCATTCTGATCTCATATATAACAAATGGTCCATAACTGTTATTTATTATTTATTTATTTGTTTGCTTATGTAGAGAAGTTTTTTGAGTTCTGTGAGTCCAGACCTAAAGAAATATTAGAGAAGGTGTATTATAACTATTAATTATATCTATATTAATTGTCCTCAAGACTAATATTGACAAGATTAATATATAATGTATAAAATTGCAAATAAATTAATTTTAAAATATATCTTATTCAATTCTGTAGAATAGAAACCTTAGATTTTTATTTTTCCAATGTAGAATAAAGACTGTGAATAGGTATTTTGAATTTTTTTAAAAACACATTTATCTTTCCTACTATTTCTGGATTTCTGTTTGCCAGATCTGATATTCATCAAATTGATAAGTTTACTAGATCATTTCTGCCTTTTCAATTGTTCCATGTTTTTTCTTTCTCTTTTTTATTTCCATGATCCGAATGCTTGAATCTCACTGAATTCATCAATCACCTTCTCCAACTCAGGAAAGTGTGAGAGAGATGACAAACATGAGAATTGCCTATTGTACTGAACAGAGACCTGATGCATGGTGAATAAATGAAAGAAAATAGGAGGAGCACAGAACTATTTTGGGATCTGATGGATGCCATGGTTATATCACATATACTTTCTAATAACAAACTGATAGCACTTCCTTTAAGAAACCTATAAATATAAAATTCACACTGTGTCTTTACTTTCACTATTTTAGCTGCAGTACCATAGCTGTAAAAACAGGCAGTAGAAACTGACTTCTGTTTTCCATTTTTATCATATTATTTGTTTGAAATGAAGAGAAGTACAATAATATCTTTCAGTATTCCATTGCAGTATGTTCTGAATTTGACAGGTGAATAGCCATCTTGTTTTATGAATTGGTTTTCCACACAGAAAATTAAGAAATTTTAAATGATTATAGTAGATTAATGCATTTTAAATTTGCTACATAATGTGATTCTTTCATGACATATACCTGCAAGAATTACAGGAAGACAGAAAAATAAAAGGAAAGAGAAGAGAAAAGAACCATTGAGGAAGAAAGCTTAAATTTATTATAGGAAACATGAGATATTTCATTTTATAGATGAGCCATTAAAATTGTTTATAATATATTAAGTTTAAAATTTAAAAAAACAAAAAATATGAGAAACAAATGAATTTTCAAAATCTTAGTATTGCTAATAATATAAGAAATATGAATGAGATTAACTCTTACAATGTAAATTGCTTATGGGACCATGACTTGCATTAGTAACAAGTCACTACACAGTATCTCCTTTTTGTCTTGATCATGTACATTGTGTGAATGAATCTTTGCATTTGTATAAGTTTATTCAGCCTCTGAAGTTCTAAATATAATGTCCAATTTCATAGTGTTCATTTTTAATACGGTATGAACAAGAGAAAATGGGAAATAATGGACATTGTTATAATTATATTCTGCTTATTAATGCTTGCTCACTATAAGATTGGTGTCTAGATGTTATCACTCAACAGCATAGTGAGGACCACTGTTGGTCCTCCCTTCTCAACGTATTTCCTTTCACACTTTTTCTGGATGATGGCATCAGTAGTCATAGACTCTGGTGGTATCATAATGTGGCATTCTACAGCTTGCTCTTAATACAGTTTTACTGTAGAATAATGCCTCTGTTCATGTGGTTTTCTTTCATCATTCCCTAACACCCTCAAATTATAACCTCCCGTATCTTCATACATGTGTTTGAAGACAATAAAAGCACTTTGTTTAAAAAGGCCAATGTCAAAAAATACTCTCTATTCTCTATAAATTTTGCATTTATCGGAGCAAGATTTAAGTCTATAATTATCTTAAGTTGATTGTTGTGTATGGTGAAGACATGGATCCATTTTCATCCATTTGTGTTTGTTTTTTCAAATTTTTCAACAACATTTGTGGAGAAGACTTTTGTATTGTTCATGCTTTTGTCAAAATTTAGTTGACATTTGTTCCTGTCAACAGAGATTGATTCCAGGATACCTACAAAATCCAAAAATCACAAAATGGGTGCAGTGGCACACACCTGTGATTCCAGTGGCTCAGGAGGCTGAGATAGGAAGATTGCAAGTTCAAAGCCAAACTCAGCAAAAACAAGGAGCTAAACAATTCAGTGAGATCCTGTCTCTAAATAAAATTCAAAATACAGCGGAAAATGTGGCTCAGTGGTTGAGTGCCCCCCTGAGTTTAATCCCCAGAACCACCACCCTCAAAAAAAAAAAAAAAAAGAAACCCAAATCACACATGATTATATCCTTTATTTAAAAAAAATAATAAGTGGTACAGCATTTGTATATACCCTAGTTACATCCTCCTATATACTTTAAATCAACTTTAAATTACTTATAATACCTCACGGAATGTGAATGCTACATAAAATTTTCACTACATTATTTAGACAATAAGTCAAAAACAATATTTGTATATATCCAGTTAGTTGTACATAATCAGTCAAATTCCAAATATTTTCCATCTAAAGTTGTTCAATTCACAGAATCAGAATCTTTGGATACATATGGTTAATTCTATATACTTGGGATTATTTATAGCTCTTAATTTTATTCATTTGTCTGTCTGCTTTTATATCAGTACTTCACTATTGTGATTTTGATAACTTTGTAATATAATTTGAAATTAGAAACCATATTATCACCAATTATGTTATTCTTTCTCAGGATTGCCTTGGCTCTTTTGGGTCTTTTGTGGTTCTATACCATAAGATAGTTTTTGTTTGTTCCAGTAAAGATGAATGGTATTCTAATACTAAGGCATGGAGGCTATAGATAACTTAAGATGTTAAGGCTATACTTAACATAAGTTGTTATATAGACAACTTTTCAATAAAAATTGTCCCCTTTCATAGCAAAGGATATCATTCCATTTATTTTTGTATTCTTGAAAATTTTATCAGTGTTTTATATTTTCCAGTGTATTTAGTAATATTTTCAGCTAACATTATTATATATGGAATACACTTCAGTTATTTATGAAAAGGAAAATACAACATTTACAATTATGACTTTGATCTAATATCTAATAATATGTTGCATCTAAATTTGTAGTCTCATAAATTCATCCTATTTTACTTCCACTGGAACAGGTTACATTCTGATGTAATAATAATCCGTAACAAGACTAGACTGCATAACCTGTGACTGATCAATTGACTTTGTTGCATAGAGGAAAACCCTCATTGCCTGGTGAAGTATAATGCAGTCTCAAGTTTTCAGAAATATGTGTGTGTTTGGGTGTGTATGGCACATATATATGTATATATACACACATATGCCTGTATATATTTATGATATATATTGGAAAATTATATTTCTTTTTTATTTTGTAACCAAAGAAACCTTTAATTTTAATTTTCTAATTTTCTCCTATGCAACCAAGTTCACATCCTGGGCATATTTTAATAAGCATTTGCAGGTAGGGTTCACATTATCTATGAAGCAAATAATAACTTAGTTAAATATAGTGACTCATGAACAATTTATTATACATGCACAATTATTAGAAAAGATTATTGTTTTTTACTGGCTTTTCTTTTTTTATAAAAGCAATAAGAATTAAAACACATGAAAATCTGGGCAACTGGAAAATTTCCAGAATTTGTTACTATTAAACAAAAGCCACATTCAAATGCATGAAATCTAAACACTTTATGTTGAAGGTGTACTGTTAATTCATATTTGAGAACAGTAAAAGAAAACACAGACATACATTCAAAACCACATACATGTAATTTCTTTTATATTTGAATATTTCAAACTAAACATTAAAATGTGTTATACAAGTGATTTTCTAAGTCTTATTCTGATGAAAAAAATTTTTTAATTGACAAGTAAAGAAAAGCATTTAATTATTCAGCAGAGAGGAAAAGGGATGAATGGGAGAAGGTAATAATGGTGATGTAACATCACTTTTATTGTCTTCAATCACATTTTGGTTTTAGAGATCTGGCCTCTGAGTGATTTTGGATTTCTCCATGACAACCTAAATGGCAATATATTTTCTGATTAGCCAACATTTATTCTTTTTAAATATTTATGTTTTAGTTGTAGATAGACACAATATCTTTATCTTATTTATTTATTTTTATGTGATTTTGAGGATGGAACCAAGGGCCTTGAACATGCAAGGCGAGCACTCTACTGCTAAGCCATAACTCCAGCCCAACATTTATTCTTTTGACTTGATTACTCTTTCCTGTTCAAGTGAATTTATTACTTCAGTTGATACCATCCATGTATTTACAAATAAACTATTTGATATTCAGTTTTAAGTGTTTTTGTTGAATGTAAAGAATAAGAAACACATTCTGCAAACTCTATGAGTTCAAAACATTTGTGTAAAAATATAGTCCAAGATCAGTGTTCCATCTAAAATTTATGCTAGATTTAAAATATTTGGGGAGAACCTGAATGACTTCCTTACTTGCAAATTTTTTGTCCTATAAAGAAAATGAAAATAATCTACTCTTCTTGAAAGTGTCTTATATTTCAGGTGTAGTATTTAAGTCAGAATAGTAATCATTTTTCTTTTAAATACCAAGGATTGAACTCTGGGGCATTCAAGCACTGAGTCGCATCCCCATTCCTTTTTGTATTTTGTTTAGACACTAGTCTGAGTTGCATAGGGCCTTGCTAAGTTCCTGAGGCTGGCTTTCTTATTCTAAACCTTTTTTTTCAAATTGTCATTTTAAATATTTATTCTTCATATTCAGTCTTCATTATAGGAGGACTGGAATCACATATTTTTCACAGAGATTCTAATTTAATTACAATGACACTACACTGTAAGACAGGTATACAATATACCTTTAACCTGTTAGGAACATCATCAGTTAGGAATGAGTAACTATAAAGGAATATGAAGATGCTATTTCCCAATAAGAGTCATATTTATGTAAAGAAAAAAGAAAATCCTTATTTTTTATCAAAGAGAAAATAAAAATTTTAACATGGGAATTCATAAAATATAATTCATATCTTTTGTCCAGAAATCCTGTTAAATATATTCATGGTACATGATGAAATTAAATGAGAAATAAACGGAAGCTAAGAAATTCCCAAATATTTAGAAAGTAAAAGATGCACTCCTAAGCAGCACATGGGTCAAAGAAAAATTTTAAGAATTCTTAAAAGAATTTTGTACTGAATAAAAATAAAAAATAAATGATGTAAAATTTTGGAGATACCATGGAAACAATGCCCAAAGGAAAATTTAAACCATTGACAGCATATAGTAAAGGAAAGTTTCAGTAGTTATTGGCCTGAGTTTGGTAGAGAATGAAGAGCAATTTAAGCCTAAAGTAATCATAATAATAAAGTCATGTGAATTTGAGGAGAGCTCAGTACAATTGAAAGCATAAAACTTATAGTGCTATCAATGAAATAAATATAAAAATTGCATAAATTTTTAAGTAAAAAAATTAGAGAGAGTATATATAAATTGCTAATATCAGAAATGAAACAGATCATCAACTATCATATGAACAGAAAAATAAAAATAAAGGATTACAATGACCTATCATATGTCCATAAATTTAAAAGTTTGTAAGAAATGGAACAATTTTTTTTAAAAGATGCAAACTACTGGCCTCATATAGGAGAGATAAATAGTTTGAATATTCATATATCTATTAAAATAAATGAATAATTAATGAACATATTAAAATGTAAATATCAAATGAATACAATTTTACTGCTGAATTGTATGAAACACTTAATGGAAATTTAGCACCAATCATCTATAGTGCTTTCCCAAAAACAAAAACAGAAGAAACTTCTTTATTAATTCAATGACACCAACATACCATCATTAGTACAAAAATTGGATAAAGAGATTACAAAAGAAGGACTACATAAGAAGATAATTAAATATATTTTTAATGTATCTAGATACAAATATCTTCAGTAAACAATTTAAAAAAATAAGAATGTAAATATAAATATATTATGCTGTGGAATCAAAAGATAATTTTTTCAAGTATGAAACTTTGGTTAAAAATTCAATAATCTAAGCAATATTGTATTAACAGGTCAAATGATAAGAGTGCGTAATTATATTATGCAATGCAGAAAATCATTTTGAAAAATGTATATCTCATTTATGATAAAATTTCTTGACAAAATAACATTGAAATAAAACTTCTTCAACCTTTTAAAGAACACACACAAATCCTATTCTATTGTTGTCACATAAAGACTTGGTCCACTTGTCATCCAATGGAAGCTCATCAGTTGAGCAAGGCAGTACTAGAAAAAATATTTTTAAAGAGATGAATTAGTAGATCATAAAAGGGCAGTCTATTATCCTAAAAAACAGTCCTCTGAGGAAACTAATTTAGGAAGAGAAAATATAGGTGAAAGTGCCATGGATGATGGCACACTGGTGGGCCCATTCTCACAGATTGGGTAATGAATTCAGATAATATACTTCTGATTTTAATCATTTAGTCACAAGTTGATTTTCAATTCTGCAAATCTCAAAATAATGTGATTATGTTGATCAAAAGCCATCATTTTCTCAAGCTACTCTTACAAAATTTTAATTGTTATATATGCATTTCCTCATATATTACACAATGCATAATCTGGAGATGCTATTTTCCCAGCAAAGAGACAACCTGAGATGAAATTAAATATGAAGTTGGGCAAGCTAAGGGAGAGAAAGAGAGCTGATCTTAATACTTATCCCCACAATTATCCCAATGCTTAATGTTCAGGGAATGGATAGTTTCTCAAAAATATATATAACAATGAAATATATCTATTTTCATTATTGCTATTCAACATCACAATAGAAGTCCTAGTTAGTATCACTGACAAGAATATAGATTAAAATTATGCCAATTGCAAAGGAAAAGGTAATGTTGTCTTTCTTGGTAGTAACATAATTGTTATTGGAGAAAACCTTTAATAGTCCACAAATGAACAACTGAAATTAAGAAATAAATATAACAATGCCACAAGATACTTGGTAAATAGGCAAATGTGATCTGTTGTCCTATTACCAGCAAGAAACAATAGAAATTTGAATTTTCTCAAAACAATATTCCCTTTCCAGTCTTACCAAATGTTGAAATATTTACATATATAAATATGTTTCTAACATAGGTTCTTTATGTTAAAACTATAAAGCATTGTTGAAATAAAACAATGATGTAAATAAATGCAAAGATATCAATACTGAGTTTGATCAGGAAGACTCAATATAGTTAAGATGCAATTCTTTCTGAATTTACCTTTAGATTGAGGTTAATCCCACTCCAAATACTAGCAAGGTATTTTATACATTTCTGCAAACTTATCCTAAACTTTAAAGGGAAAGGCAAAACACCTAGAATACCACCCACAATATTGGTGAAACTTTTGAAAGAACTTGCAAAACTGGTAGAGTATTCAAAACAATGATGCTGGTCAAAGAACAGACCAATGGATCAGTGGAATAGAAAACAGAGGCAAGATACAGACACAGACAAATATAGTGAACTGTATTTTATTTTTTCCAACAAAGATGCAAAAGTAATTCAATGGAGAAACAATAGCCTGTAAAAAAGATAGTCTTCATATGTGAACAAATGCAAAAACAAAACAAAACAAAATCACAGAACTTACACATTGAACAAAAAAATAACTATTGATAGACCATAAACACAAACATAAGATGTACAACTATAAAACTCTGAAAGAAAATCTGACTGAATTTGTTAATGAATTTAGATATCTCCCAAAAAATCATGATCCACAAAAGAAAAAAAACTTCAGTTAGGTGGATTCATTAAAATTAAAAACTCTACTCTGTGACAGATGCTGTTAAGAGAATGAAAGAAAGGCTGTAGACAGTGAGAAATATGTGCAAAATACATAACGTCAATATATGTAAATCCAAAATATACAAAAATATTTTTAAATTCATGTATCAGTTAAATTCAGGAACATAGTTAAAATACAATTCACTCATATTCACAATTCAAATATTTTAAACACACATGGATTACATACAGGTTTCTTAATTTGTGGAAAGGTTTTAGAGACTTTTAAAATTAAAAAAAATAAAAGTTGAGATAATTTTAAATAGAAGTGGATCAAACTAAATTTGTAATTGAATCCCCAATTTTTTTTGCCTAGATATTTTTTTACATACATTTGTTTTCAATTATTAAATACAAATTTTGGAGATAAAATATAGGCATATGAGTTTTTCTTTTAGCATCAGTTATTTAGTTAAGATTTATGCTGCGGTGTCTGAAGAAATCCTCTGGCAGCTCCAAAATTATACATCTAAATACTTAATTGGAAGTTGTCAGTTTCTGGCATATGCCTGGAAAATAGGGCATTTGTAAAATACTGAAGATAGTTATCATTTGCATGATTTCTAGCCCTCAAATACTCTACTTACAATCCATATTATTAATTCAGAATCACCAATATCATTTTGTAGGTTCCAATAAGCAGTCCCACTTAATGGACTGACAAATCCATTTCAATGCTGCCTCTGCATGGCTGCTTTCAATGTGTCCATCACTTAAGATCTTCTCCCACACATATTCACAGGCTGCCATATTCACTTTTACCTACAGACCACACAGGATTCTAGACATTAAATGACCTGATTAAATAAAATGTAATTTGACAGTCTTCCATGTAAGCTTAAATATCTTCATAAATATTTTTCCTCTCCTAGAGCATGGGATGAAATTAAAAATAATTGGCAGTGAATTTGGCTAGTATTAGATCAAACTGCTATATTGCTTCCAAAATTTCATTTTAGTGTGTTTTAAATGAATTGATTTAAAAAATATTTTGTAAACTTCAGTCTGTATATTAAGGCTTGTCACTCCTATATACTTACTTTTCATTTCTTTATATCTTCCATATATACATGCACATGCTTATAGACCTATGCTATAAGTAAAAGGATTTAGGTTATGGAAACTTCCAAATAATTCTCTTATTCAACAGGTTTGCTTTACATTACCACAGGACCCTTCCTCAATTACTCATGAAGATTCTGTATACAATCTCTGGATTGGAGTCTCTGTTCTGCTGCTTAAGTATTTCCCATCCACTGGAGCCTAATGGTTTATGGGTTAAAAACATTCATGTTATGATTCATTGTTCATAGAAAGAAACTTAAGTATCTCATCATAATATATGAGTGTGGTCTTTTTAGGCACATTGCATATGTTAATTTCAAAACAATTCCCTGAGAATAATACCATTAGTGTTCATTTGGCAGATGAGAAAACGAAGACAAGAAGAAATTATGATGATTTTCTTTGATTATAAAAGTCAGTAATATTGAGTGATTGAATGAATTTAAACCCAGCTGTTTGAACACACAATCATCAAGCTCTATTACCAAATCATTCTACAATATGCTTATCAATTGGACTACTTTGTTGTTCTGTCAAAGAGCAAAATAAGTGTTGAATAAATAAATAATTAAAATAAATTATGTGCAAGCCCATATAACAAAATAGGGCTTTAAACATTTAAAATAGCAATAAAGGGCACAAAAGAGAAACTGTGAGATGAAACTAAACAAAGGGAGAATGAATAAATGCTTTTTAAGGTTGTGGATAATAGTATTCTGAGGAGAGTCTGGTTCTGGATGAATAAAGAGAAACATGAATTAGTTAGAAATTGAGTGCTAACATCAAGCGAGAGTGACCTAGATTTTGGGCTTCACCAGGGATATCTAGAGAGTAGGAAGAGCAATGTTCTCAGGTTCTTATTGGAAAAAAGTTGAAGTCATGAAGTGTGCAATTGTTAAGGAATTTCCCAGGTACTGCATGATTTTTGCAAGAAACAGTGGTCACTTAAATTGTAGCTCACAGTTTATTTTTTTTGTTGTTTTTTTCTTTTTTCTTTTTTTTTTCAGACATTACTTTCTAAACAATTACATAATCTGTTTTGTGTATGGCCTAATCTTTGTCAGGAATGCTCTCCTTCATTATTTTTCCCAGTTTTGTCTTCATTACTGTCCACTGTTATGCTCAGACAAAATCTGGTTATCAGTTCCTCTATGAAAGCATCCATGACCTGATGGGATTAATCATGCCTAAAAATATCTTTTCATTTTCTATAGGTGCTTCACAATAGATAGTAATCCAATAAAAAAGAAAGAAAGAGAGAAAGAAAGAGAGAAAGAAAGAAAGAAAGAAGAAAGGAAGGAAGGAAGGAAGGAAGGAAGGAAGGAAGGAAGGAAGGAAGGAAGGAAGGAAGGAAGGAAGGAAGGAAAGCAACAGGAGTACATTTCATCTTCCTTACATATCTCATATCCCTGAGCTTAGGGAAGACACACAGTGATACTAGTGGAAATTAATGGGAAAGGGAATGGATTAATAAAAATATATTGGCAAAAAGTGTTTCATGCCAACAGAATATTTCTTTCTGCTCTAGTGGGTGACTTCTACTACTTTGTTGAAAACATGAAAATGGTTGTAAAATGTGTCAGTTTCTGAGCAGTATGGATTTTGTACAAAATGATTGTTCCTGCTTTCTAAAAACAGTGCAAATGGTGGTGTTCCATGCTGCAAGGTCATAGTGGCTTTTTATACTTCCAAATTTTCTCCGGTCCCCTCAATTATCCCCTCTCCTTATAGTTCTTTTATGTTTGCTTGCCAATAACAATCTCCTGAATCTCTTTCTGCCATAAGACATTTATGCAGTAGATCTTCTAAAACTAAGGATGTTCGTTATGACTTACATAGTAGTTACGTGTGCTCTACTATCATGAAGCTTAGAAATGATATTAAGGAAACAAATGCCAAGTTTAACTCTACAGTTTTCAATAGTCTGAGAGTTAATTTTAACATTATCTTTTACTATTCTTTTCCAATTTTCTATTGGACTATTGCTACATCTGATGACACAGGGCCTCCTGAATTCAAATCTGTAATTATTTTCAACTTACATAACATTTTGATGTTGCAGTTGGTAAAAATTTCAAATGACCATATTCTGCTACATGGAAAATAAATATGTGATCATTTCATCTTTTATCTATGGCACATATTAAACATAGAAGAATCTCATGACTAATCCCACTTCAAAAGATGAAAGAAACAAGAAATATGTGTTTTTTGAGTGTTGAAGATAATTGGACATGGAGCTTAATTTAAAATATTTATGAAACTCTTCTAATTACTATGCATGATTATATTGATACTGAAATGGAATATGTGAACAGAATTGAATAAAATAATGTCTAGAGGGAATTCATTTTCTAAAGTGTGCATAACAAAGGGGTTTGTGTTAGAACATGCAAAATTATCACAATATACTTCAAAAGATTCCAACTAGTTAATATTCAAAACCAAAAATATGAACTTTATGCTATTTTCCATTTGAAGACAATGTTTAATCAATTTTTTTATTACTCTGAGAGGGAAGAATTTCGTATTTTATGAATCATCTTACTACATGGTGTTATTTTATATTGTTTCTCTCTCTTATCCTTTAAAAATTGCCAATAAAAACATAATTATGTGAGTTATTAATATATTCCAGATTAGGATACTAAATTTTCAATACTTCTGATTGTCAAAACTCTCAAAGACTAAGTGCACTGCATTATGCTCATTAATGTTTACAACAAATCAATTCCTTTGACTAAGCTTCAAAGGTAGAAAGGCATCTATCTTTCTGTAAGAAAAGGTAGGAAATTTAAAGTGGGGAGGAAGCAATAATAAAATCTTAGGAAACTCGCCTCATGCAAAATCTTGCTAATTCTAGCTACAAGAGCATACCAAGAATTTTGTTTGTGTGTTTAATTCTTCTGTCTTCTTATGCTAATCTGCAATCTTTGTCAATGATGCATGTATTTGATTGACAGGTTCCTGATCTATGAACTAAGTACACTCTTCTTTCCCCTGATGAATCCTTGTGAGTAATATTAAAAATGTAACTGGGGCCAGGAGGCTGAGGCTGTGGCTCAGCAGTAGAGCACTCGCTTAGCATGTGCGAGGCCCTGAGTTTGATCCTCAGCACCACATAAAAATAAATAAATAAAGGTGTTGTGTGTGTCCAACTACAACCAATAGATACATAAATATTTAAATATGTAACTGGGGATCCAAGATGGTGGGCCACATGGAGGCAGCATTCTGTGTCACTCTGTGACATGGGTCTCAACTAGTGAGAATACGGCTTTGCTGAGAGTGATCGAGAACCTCTCCACAGCTGATCCCACACAGGAGTCTTCTCCTTCTTTCAGATAGGGAGTTCTGATAACCATGACCTCTATGAACTTCTATATCTTTATCTATAAGGTGTATATATCAAGACATACAGTGTAATATTATTGGGAGGTTTTAAAGGGAATGAAGAAACATCTAGCAGGATATGAAATATACCACGTGTTGAGCAAATGGTATCATCAATCCAGCCCCAGGTCTAGAGAGTAAAACAAAACTATCACAATGTAGAAAGCCTCAAATTTTTCAGGTGCTTTCAAATATTCTGTGACTTCTTAGCTTAAAATTAATTTGCTTTCTATTATACTTCCAATCAATATTTCATCTATATCACAAATATCTATTTAAACTATGGGTATGCATGAAGCTGTGATATATTCACAAATATCTTTTAAGATATCATGGTTCAAAGAAAATTTATCACTCTATTTAGAATTATTAATGTTTTGCTTTTTGGATCATCTTTTATTATTAAACCATTTGATATATAATATCTTTAGAATATTAAAAATAAATTTCAAAAGTATCATCAATCTAACACAATAAAAAAAATCACAAATATGCCTGATAGACCTGGGTTCATGACTGTAAGGATGATCCTCTCCTTGTTTTTGAACTTTCGTCACCTCAGTCTACCCAACTAGTAAGACTCTTTATAAACAACACAACTCCTTAAATTCTTTTGATGTGTAAACAAAAAAAAATCTGTGTGAAGCATATAAAAGTGTCACTCTAAGAACATAAAAATCTTAAAGTATGTTAGTGCTAATCTTCTCTCTACCCCTGGGAAGGCTACCTGTATTATCCAAATTTTATTTTTTCTTGAAGTCTCAAAAAGTGTGTGCAGATTGTGTTCCCTTTTACACCCCCAGAGGTGTTAGAATTGAACCTGGGGTCTTGTCAAACTAGGAAGTTCCTCTATACCCAAGCTAGTTGCATCCCCAGTCCAAATTGTGTTCCTTGCTTAAAAGAGAGGACTCATTTATATAAAGGGATGAGCATTTTCTGCTGCTCATCTGGGTTTACAATGCTTGCTCAGAGAAGCCATTTGCAAAAGAACCATATTATATACTCATTTTGGGGGGCTAATTGTAGGAATGGTAGCATGATACACACTTATGGCCATCCTTGGGGGACTGCATCTTGTCCCATCCTCCCTTTTCCTCTCTGTCCCCCTCCTTCCTGGTTGCTAAGACTTAGGAAGTTTCATCTGAGAACTTTGAAATGGACAGTCCAAAATACACTTTTCCTACTCTAGGTTGTTCTTGTAAGTTATTTTAGACACAAAAATGGAAGCTAACACATTCCATCACCTGTAACATACTGGACTCCTAAAGAGGCTGTAAAAGAAGTTTTACCTGAATTCTCTGTCTAAAGTCATAAAGGCAATATGTATAAAGATAATAATGAAGTAATAATGTCAGTGTTTGACTAAAAATGCAAGGGGTGATGTAAAGTTAACAAAATAGTTATTTAATACTCAACATTTGAAATAAATATTTTATTTTTGCATGCAGTGAAATGCTTCATGGTTTGAGAATAACAAGCAAAGGTTCATGGTGTCTAAATAATAAACAGAGAAAATTTGGTTTTAAGTTATTCTTATAATGTTAATAATCTCTGCTAGAATTTTCTTACTTTTTCAAAAGGCTGCTCATTATTACTAATTAAAAAGTACAAAAACAAAATTGCATCTGAAATTGCTTATGGAGAAAATTTCAAAAATGGAACTCAGTCTAGGAGAGATCTTCGAGCTACATTTAACATGCCAAGTAATGGGGCCCAATGGGTTAAATAATTTTAATATTTTACAAGTTTTTGATTGCCCAGAGAGCTAACTACTACATTATCCATAACATGGGAAGTATCTACAACATTCTGAATCTTCAACAGCTAAGCAATTTTATCATGCTTTTAAGAAATAAACCATAATGACTCATTCTAAACTGACACTCACTGTAAAATATAAGCAGGCGCACACTTACTAGGGAAGTGAATATATAGTCCTATTCAAAATCCATCTATGAAGTTCATTAATAGGTATACTCTGTGCAAGTTAATGGGCAGCACCACAAAAATAAATTTATTAACAAACAACCAACTCCAGATAAAGCCAAAATAAATTTAGTCCTTCTTAATGTCATACTTAAAATAATTTATCTCCCTGTATCATCATTTAGTTGGCTCTTGTTTTCTTTTCCATATCATCAATTTTATGGAGCAATATATAAATAAGTTTTCAAGCAGAAACACATACCTAGAAAATAAATACAAGCATTGTTAATGTATTAACATGGAGTATGGATTCTAAAATTGAAATGAGCTTTTAAAAGTGAACTCAGAAAAAAGATTTTGGAATATATTTATTTTTAAATGGCATAGAATTTAAATCATATTAAATAAATAAAATAAGGAAAAATGAGGATATTTTAAAACCATGTTGTTATTTTTAATTGAAACACAATAATTGTATATATTTAAGGAGTTCATTGTGATGTTTTTATACATGTTGATAATATGGAATTCTAATTATGAGCATAATTAACAAATATATCACTCACAAATATACCATTTTGAAGGGGGAAGAAAACATAGAATATCTGTTCTTTCAGCAATTTTGAAATATAAAAGATGTTGTTATTTATTACAGGAAATTTTAAATAAACTTTGCCAATTATTTCAATCTTATAACACATTAAGGGAAAAGATTGTAATTTATTAAAATAGAATATGTGTAAGTAAGGTAACAAGAGGACACAGAGACAAGATGCAAATGCAGGAAAAAATGGCAGGATTGTCAAGCTACCAGCTTTATTTATATCAATAGGTTACATTAGGTCACTGGCATCAGTAGTACATTATTATTCATTGTTTTATTAGGCAGGTTACAGAGTTAGCAACATTATAAAGCTTGTTCCTCAGTTATATACTATATAGTTGCAATGTGCAATGTTAGGGGCATTGTTTAAAGTTACTATTATGTGGGCAAGTTCAGGCCTAGCTGAGCTTGGTGAAACATTGTGGTTGTCTAACAACAGAGTCTCCTTATCCCCATAGTTGTGTGCCTGAGATTAAGGTTGAGGCTGATAAGACTCTAGTATAGAGCCTCCTCAAGCAGGGTATTGCTATAGCAGCCTGCATCCTGTGTCTTTGCACAGAAACTTTCCTAGCAGCCAAGCATTCTGTGTCTTTTCATAGAAACTTCCCAGCCACCAATCATGCCACAGTCATGAAGCTACCAGAGACCTCAGACCCAAAAACAGAACCCTTATAAACGTGTGCAGGTATACAAATATATGTATGTACTTTTATACACAAAAGTATATTAATAAACATTTAATGCTTTTAAAATAGGAATTACTTTTATCCTCCAAACAGTTCCTGTTTCTGACAAATTTAGCCTAGTGAGAAAGTATATCAAGAATATTAGCTCTCTGGTGGCTCAGGTCTCCCTGAGCCTTGACCTAGACTCTGCCTTTGGTGACACCTGGACCCTGACTTAGATCTTTTCCCTTTCAATTCAGGTCTGAAGCCCTCCCTATCCCTGGGCTGCTTCTGCAAACTACATTCCCATACTGCAGGGAACTGAGCCTGACTTAAAAGTTCAAACTGCATGACAAGGAAATTGATATTCCAGCAGATTTGTATCCTCCACCTTCTCTAGATTGTTGGTTACTGTTTCCTATATTCACAGGAAATGGTTATTGCATATTATAAATTCTCAAAATTATCACTAGTGGTAAAAATCTATAAAGCATGTCTACATCCTACTTGCCTTACCCACATTGATAAGTGTTGTTCAGACCAACCAAAGTGGAGTTCTCAATATTCACTAGGACACTGCACATAGGGCATCCCAACTCTGGGGTATAGGCACTAGTGTGGCACCATCCTGGTTTGAGTTGTGTGTGTGTGTGGGGGTGTGTGTGTGGGTGTGTGTACCATGATCCTTTTTGCTAGTTTCATTTATGATTTAATCATTCAAAAATTCAAGAATATACATTAGAGTGCATATTTATATGAAGTAAAAAATAAGATTGACTGGAGGAGACTCAATACTGAACTCTGTTTTAAATAGCCAAAATTATATCATATGAATTGATAGTTGAAAACATATTTTAGTTTCTTAAGTTTAAGTGTAAACCTAAGTAATCATAATTATTTTTCTATACAAAAGGGTGATTAAAAAAAATGAGCCCATGTTTTGTGATCAGCAGGGTGGTTTGAAAGAGGAAGTATTTCTAAACAAGAAAATCAGATAGGAGAGAAAGACATTGATCCCCAGTATCAAGCAACAATAGTTTTGAGTATATTCCTCCTAGGCACACACACACACACACACACACACACACACACACACACACATATATTTCTAAAAATAATACTTTTGTTTTATACATTTTAAAAAATTCTAATTCTAAAAAGCTAATGGTAGCTAATAGCCTGATAATATGCATAAATAGATTTTGTAAAGAAAGAACTGGTTCTGTTAAGAAATTGCAGATTTAAATTTTCCATGAGTTTCTGGTAACAGCATTTTCATTAAATGATCTTTAAATAAACTTGCTTTAGGTGACTTTTATTTGAAATGGCATTATTGATTTTTGTATATTTATGATATATTGTATGTACAAATTTCTTACAAATAATCAAATTTATGCAGTATTCATATATAATAACTTTTTTCCTGACATTTTCCTGCTGCTGTGCAAAATGACTTAAATTTTCTTTGCTTTTAAGAATTATGAAAATGCTTCCTGGAAAGCCTTTGGTTTTTAATTGGCTGTTGTCTTATACATGCTTAAATTCAACCTCATTCTTTGCATCACTCACTCTGTTATTTTAGAAACTTCCAGAAAAACTTCTGTTTAGACAAGTGAATTTTCAGAGTCATTTAGGTTTCCTGTCTTTAATTTTTCAGCATAGAATTTAAGACCAATAGCACTGTAACTAATGTCTTATTGGACCTAATTTAACACATATTTTTCCTCCACTTGACACATAACCAGCTTGTGTTTAAGAACACAAAACATCATTTCAGCACCAGGTTTGAGGAGCATTATAAATGGCAAAATCTCTAACAAAAAATTTAACAATGTGAAAATATGATATTAAATGTACTGTTAAAAGGACCCTTGCTTACAGCCATGAGGACAGAAGTGCCTCACGGATTGATCTCTGCTGGGAGAGGGCACCTATCTTTTATTTTAGCTGGCCAATCTGTGCTTGTTTTTAAATTATTACAAAAGTCATATGAATATTGAAAAGAAATTTTAGTGATAACATGAATTTACATATAAGGAATAAACAAATATTGAGGAATGACTGTATATGAAAGAAATATGTCTGGGACATAAAAATTGGCAAGAATTCCAAGTTCATATTGTACATGAAAACTTGCTTAGAGTTTAAGTTTCTACAATGTTAAGGGAGAATTCTTCATTATCATAAAGACTACACCATTAGTATTGTCTTGGCATGTTTGTTATTTTGAATATTTGTCTTTCTTAGTTTTGATTTATGAAAGCCAGTTGATTAATTTCATTTTTCAGACTTAATTTGTTGAGAATTATTTGGCAAACCACTTCATTATAGCAATATGTATGCTCATAAATGGTGTTTTTACTGTAATTTTCCAGTTATTAGGCTTTAGACATTTATGTATTGTGATTCAAATGATGACTTCATTTTTGTGTGTAGTAACAATTTAATAGTTATGTATTCTCTGGAATAATGCTGTTTCAAGAACTGGCAAATTCGTATTAGTGCAATTATATAAAATTGATGCATTACAGAGCATTATTTTGCACAATTTATTATTTGATAAAGTCAATATATATTATAAGCAATCTATTTACCATATATATCTTTGTTTCTAATTCATGATAGTTCTGGGTTTGCTCCAGTAAAATGCAAGAAAAGAGGAATAAGTGGGTAGGGACACATGGGCTGCTTATAGTAGACTACTGTTCAATTCTGGGTCTTAGTTTGACCCATAGAAGTGTGATTACCTTAAATTTTAAAATAGTATCTTTAAAGAGTCATTATTTCCTCTGTTTTGAAAAATGTATGGCCATATGTGCCCAATCATATATTTTAACAAAATCAGAGAAAATTGTTCTGTAGTCAAAGATAGGAAAATACTAAAAAAACACAAAAGAGTCTACATGAGAAAGAATAATAACACTTGAAAGAGTCACTGCCTTTATATGTGTGTGTGTGTGTGTATGTATGTATATACATATATGTTTATATATTATATAATGTTACTTTGTAATTACTGTGGACTGTACACTGTTCTAAGGACTTTGAAAATATTAACTCACTTATGACTCATAATGACCATACTTGCCTATAGAATGATTCTATTATTATGACCATTGTATGGTAAAGAAGCTGAATGGTACAAGTTACATAATTTCCCTGGTATCACACACCTTGTAAGTGGTGGAGTTAAGAGTCTGAATTCCGCATTTGCCTTCTTAATCAACATCATTAAACATTATGTTAGGATACCAGTTACTGTTGGCACTTTGAGGTCCTGGTTTTCTTTTTCATTATTTTCCTACGCCTTCTGACTATGTTCCTTCAAATTTTAGAAAATATCAGTTTCTAATCAATTGTCTTCAAAACATTGCATAAACTTTTACTTCCTTACAAAGACTGGGGAGCACTCCCTCTCTATCACTAAAATAAGGGGAAGTGCAGAGCATAGGGAACGTCTTTTACAAAGTGTGGGCACCTACATCCATGCTGTCATCTTTATGGTACTTCTCAGAGGAACTTCTGGGAAGTAAAGCAACCTGGCTCATTTAGAAATATTTATTTTCTACTAGCATATAAAGCAGACACATTTTATTACTATTCTCCAGGTTTAAATCCATGTATGAATAAGTTAATTATAGAATTATGGTTTATGTCTTACATATTTGTTTTACCAAATTTGGAAATCATGAGGATAGTTTTCATCTGAGGGCTTAAAAGGGAATTTATTTGTAGTTCCTTTTTTTTTTTTAGGAAAAGAGAACACATAATACACTTCCTCAAAATATTAACTGGAAATTGACATGATTATCTTCACAAGGTCTTAAATACCATCTCTGTAGAATAAAAAATATTTTAATAGCTTGCAGCATTTCTTATTTTAATTATATTTGCAATGGGAACAAAAAGTGAACAGTATAGCAAAATAATTAAATCAACTGCAATGTAAGACTCTCAGAAAAAGGCCAATTGCAGTTCAGTGATGTGTTTCCCTCACATTGTTTAATGAGCAGTATGCACCTGTCAATCCCAGTAGTTAATGTTTCTGAGTGCTGAAACCTAATTCATAGTTCAGGAATTTAAAAGCCACTACCTTTGCTTTCACCACATAAAACCAAAGTAGAAAAAGTATCCACAGCACCTGAAATGTTTACTGTATTTATGCTTTAATTAAAGACACTTAATACTTGACTCTATGATTAGGCCAGATCAATAAGATATGGTGATCATTAAGCTCAAAAATTACTTTCATCTGCATGGCTTACTACCAAAAGCTTTTACCATCTTAAGGCAGTTTTGAATACAAATTACAAATTGAGTTTGCCACTAACATTCATAATCCAAATTATTTTTCTAAAGATAAGGCAATAAACTTTCCAAACCCATTCATCTCCATCTTTGAATATAGCTTTATCCCAGAATCAGCAACTTCAAAACCAGCTTAAGATAAGTCTTACAACTCTGGTAAACTACCACCCTCATTTCCTTCATTTCTATTCTTTTCTCATTAACTGATAAATACTTAAGAAAAATGTTCTCTAAATTTATATATTCAAACTCTGATATAGCTACTTTAAACATTCATGAGTCTGTAGCATAGCTACAGGTCTGTGCATTCCTTTTCTGACCTGTAGCTATGCCTGCTTGTTCCCAGCAAAGGACCTGCCATGGGTACTTTGGTAAAGTGGTTCCTTATTTTTCTGATCATCTCATTCCACTGTGGTGGCTAAGGAAGTGATTGTCTTTAAGTATTCAAACCCCATGTGATGTGGCTTAGGCAACAAGCATACTGTAGAAAGTGAGAAATTCAATTTTCTTCTAATTATTGTATTTTGCACAATGCTGAATAAGGGTCTATGCAACAACTTGGTGAGCAAATTGTCAGAAAAAAATTTGGAGCCATTGAAATGTCTTAAATAACTTTTTATTTCTTCTCTTTGTTTTCAGCTCACTCAATTTTCTTCTCTGAAATTAAACTTTTCCTGAATACATGCTCCATACTCTGACTGAACCATCGGTATGCCTGCTTTGGATATTTTTATTATCTTTTCCACCATATAAGCTCAAGTGGCCTTCAGTGTTGTTTTTGGAATAGACCATTGCTCCAGAATAATTTTCATTTTAGAATCCGCTAGGAAGACTTCAAAATCTCAAAATGTAACCAAGGGCTCACTAACTGAGAACTTCCAAGGACTTGAATGGAAACCTGAGGTCTAGTGGGAATAGACACCATTGTTTTTGTTTGTTTGTTTGTTTTTATTTGTTTATTTGTTTGTTCTAAACTCCCTGTGTGGCTCTACCATACAGAAAAAATTTAAACACCTCCTTCCTATGTGATCAGAATCTTATAAGTAATTAAATGCAAAGAGCATCTCAGAGAAACAGATTTGTGGAAGAAAGCATGCTCTCAGGTCACTGTTGTGTGCCTCTCTCTCCCAAACGACAGCCTTGCAGACAAAGAGCAATATAAACTTGCTTTTAATACTCTGTCCTTGGACTTTTCATTCACGATGTTTGAGTTGCAGGGAATAGAACATCCTATTAATGATGCAAACACACTCCTTCATTTGAGTACACAGATCACTTTTGCGCCACTACCTTATCCTCATACCACATGTCTCTCTTGCACTACTCTGTAGACACTAAAGAGGTCCTTTGAGATCTTTGGATCCCCAGGTCTCCTTTAAGTCTCCATTGTGCCTCACAGCCATTTGACCTGGACAGCTGTAGATGTTAGAAGGTACAGGGGCAAGACAATCATTCATGCTGCCATTTCCCGAGTTCATTTTCATTGCGAAGCTTAACATCTTAAATTAATTCAATATTTTGTTCAAAGTATACTGCCTAGAAATCCAAGAGGAATAATACAATTATTTATTTGATGTAATTAATGTTTTTAGAAGTATTAAGCTCAGTTTGACATCCCCATGCCAAATTTCTTCTTTTTAATGAAAAAGTAATAACTGTCTACAGCAAAGAGTTTCTTCCAAAAATAGACTTTATTGTATATGTGATGTTTTTATACTATTATTATTGATTCACTCACTTAAAAGATACAAAATATCAAGAGTATTGTCTAATTAAGCTACAATATTTTTTATTTTTATTCTTTAAAATTTCTAATTAACCCGCACATTAATGCCGCAGTCTGGCTGGGCACAAAATAACGGAGCCGCCAAAAGCCTTGTAGGTTAACATATGTTGTTTGTATCTATTTATATATTGAGCACTGACAAATTTGAGCTAATAATCATATCAATTATCTTACAGACTATTTTTTGATAACATTTAAAATTTATTCTTTTAGAAATATTGAAATGTATATTATTATTGATTATATTTACTATGGTGTGCTACATAGTATAGATCTGTAAAACTTATTCCTCCATTCTGATTGAAATTTTGCACCCTTTGACCAATATCTCCACATTCCCTTCCACCCACCACATGGCCTCTGATAATCACCATATTAACTATCCCCTTCTATGAGTTTTACACTTTAAATTAAACAAATAATTGAGATAATGCTTATTTGTTTTGCTGTGTTAGATTTATTCAACTGATTAAATATTAAAGTATTTGGAACAAGAATGAACCTGAACACTTCCTCCAGATTATATTGTCACAAATATTAAAGGTTCCTGCTTTGTAAAGTCTGTATACTATTTCATTGTGTGTATGTACCATATTTCCTTATCCATTACCCACTATTGGATACTTACATTAATTGGGAATAGTACTTCAATGAAAATGGAAACCTGATATTTGACAGTGGCTTAAATTCTTTGGATATATACTCAGAAATCAAATTGCCAAAGCCTATGCTAATTCAGCTCTTAATTTTGAGAAAATTTCCTACCATTTCCCTAGTGGTTAAACAGATGTACATTCTTGCCATCAACATAGGAGCTAACCCATTTCTCTGCATTGTCAGTAACACTTGTTATGTTTTAAACTTTTCATAGTCACCCTTCAAACAGATAGGTAGTGATATTGTGGTTTGAATTTTCATTCCCATGATAATTAGTAAGAATACATTATAATTAATGATTATGATTTTAACTCATTGGAATATTTTGAAATTTAAAAGACTTTATAAATTATACGGAAATATATATTTCACATATTAATATTTTATGCATAAAGATAATTCCTTGGTGCCAAGAAATGTAGCAGGGTAAGCATACTTTATGAGATTTAATGGAGTACCTACCAGAGCAATCAAAAGGGAATGATCAAATATGAAAATATGTGCAATTAGTGATGGGCAACTCCCTAGTATCACTGGTGTTAAACAGTAATGTAGGCATTAGAGTAGTGCAGTCTAGTTATTGAAACTTAAACTTGGAATTTATAACTGTAATTACATCCTAAATAAATGAATAAAAATGAAGGCTGTAAATAAAAACAAATCTATACTATATTTATTGGTTCCCAAATGGAGTATAAGCTTAAGACAAAACTTAAATAATGTTTCTCTCATTTTGAAGCTACTTGAGTACATTCTAATCATTGATTGACAATAATTTTATTAGTGAATAGTACATACACTTAATATCTAATTATTAAAATTAAAAATTAAGAAACTACTTACACTAGACAATATTTTTCAAATACTTGAATTAAGCTGAAAATTCTCTAAAATATGGCATTTATATCAAAGTCCTAGTATTTTCACTTGTTGATTTTATTACTTGAAAAATAATTCTATTTTTATTTAATGGATTTTAAAAATAGTTTATGTGTTTCAGAGCTGATCATAGTGTATAACTTTTGGACTTAGTTTGACTGATGAGTGATATCTCTTTTCAAATCATTTCATGTCATTTTGAATTTATATTTATAAATAATGGTTATTTTTTGTTATAAATCAAAAGGATGATTTTCATAATTTGTATATGAATTAACATTTTTATTTTGATATCTAGTTTATGTAATTTGTAGGATAAAGATTATCTGTTCTTGTATTTCTTAGACATTCAAATACTATCCATGCCTTTGGTAAGTTATTAAATAATAAATACAGGAAACACAAAATATAATAGCATATGTATTATTCTGGGATTGAGTTTATAGATTCACTACATGGTACCTAAAATTTATATATCTGTCAGAAAATATCAGACGGCTGAAATAACATACAAATTATTACTGTGGGCAGAATAAGGGAACTATTTTAATAAAGTTTCATATATAGGCCGTTGATTAGAAAGACTGAAAATTTTTATTTTCAGTTAATTGTTTGCCAAACATAGTTCAAGGTCCAAAGATGTTACATGTTAGCAGGTCTTTATATTTTATTTAGTAATATATGTCAATATTTATATAAAGATATGCAAAAAATTACATTAATGTCACAGTACATACTGATGAAAATGTAGGGCAATTTATCATTTTTAAAATAATGCAGTACTTAGGGTTTGAAATATTCTTATATTTCATTCAAAATAAAGTAAATGTGTCTGACTGTAACATATACTAGGAATTATCCAGAGAATATAACCGTTACTAGACTTGCATATTTAAAACATTATCTTAATGGAGGTGTAAAGGAATGTTAGAGACAAAAAATAAAAATAAAAAAAAAAAAACAAGAAACACCTAAACAAAAACTTTCTGGAATTCCAAGCATGAAAATAGAATCATACACTAAGAACAAGGCCACTGACTCTGTGGGGAAGAAATATTTTCTATTTTACTTTTCAATAGTTAGCAACATTTAATTTACAAGAATGAGAGAAGCTGAAGATGGAGTTGCTTGGACAATTTATTCAATTTGTTGGGAATAGATACAGCATGAGTATAATGAGCTCAAATGTGTACTCACTGTACAAAGTATTTATCATGATTTCTCTGGTGATGTGAGTGTCTGCAGTGCTGAAAAACAATGTGAGGAAAGTGATGTACTAGTGAAACATATCCACAGACCTCTAATTAAACATTTTCGATACTTGGTTTTTAATAGAATAATTTACGATAGTTCAATTTACTTTTCCTGCTCAACCAGGAAATCATTTTATTATATAAATATTAGTGGTATAGTTCTGTTAGAAGGCAAATAAAATATAAACCCTGCATGTGCAATAAAAGAGGTCCCTTGTCAAAATCTTAAATGGAAATACAGTCAGAGAAGTTCTCTTGATATTTTGCTAATAAAACCTTTTTTCATTATTTCTGTATCTGCCAAAGAACCTAGATCAACAAGATATTTTCAGCTGCCTCTTAATCCTGGTTATTATCTGCTAATCTCTTCCTAAATTAGAAATCAGAACCACTTCACTACATTGTACATGCTTAATTCTAGTACAATTACTTCCATGTCTCTTATACCACCTGAGAAGAAATTCCTTTGAATCATTAGCTATTAAGCTTGGGAAATGCCGCATTTTAAAACCTCTTCTTACATATACACTTTATTTTATAAAATAAATTATATAGATAGATAGAGAGAGAGAGAGAGAGAGAGAGAGAGAGAGAGAGAGAGAGATAGTAAGTGGACATAATACCTTTATTTTATTTTTATGTGGTGCTGAGGATTGAACACAGTGCTTCTTGCATGCCAGGTGAGAGCTCTACTTCTGAGCCACCTCCCCAGGAACCAGATATACTTTAAATAGCGGCATATTAAATAGTCCAATGAGTGGGATTGCTTTGTTTTCTTAAATTTTAAAAGTCAAATTAATATATTGATAAATTTTATATACAAATCTCTCAATACTGGACCAAAACAGAGAACATTATTTGATGAGATGTTTCCCTAGTCTTCTTGTCAGTGTCACTCTACTGAACCTCAGTATCACATTAGCCATCATCCTGTCTTCTCTTAGTTTAGATTATTTTTTATGGTTTTTAATCCAGTTAAATGAAATCATAGTGCCATTCTTCCTTTCTGTCTGATTAATTTTAGCATACATGGAAAAGTCATCCACATTTTAGCAATGAATTGCCCCTTCTGAGGTTTATTGTGTGCATTTGTTCTGATCAAATTCTGTCTATACGGAAATATATTTCTATGAAAATTTACATAATTTGTTAGACATATCCACTAGTTTATCTTGAGAACATGCCCAGGAGTGTTATTACTGAGTCACAAGCAACAGATAATATTTGATTTGGTAAGTGCTACATTGAATCTATAGACAAATTTGGAAAAAAAATCTAGATATTAATAATATTGAGATTTTCTACCAATCTAAATTGAACATTTGTCTGTTTATGTATCCTTGTTTCAGTAATGTTAGCAGTCCACCATGTAGTCATATTTCACTTATTAGTAAATTTATTGTAATATATATTTGATATATTTGATAGTACTTTATATAATATTTTTTATTAATTTGATTTTCTATTTGATCTTTGTTATTATATATATGTAATATATATAATATACATATATAGTATACTGACTTCGTATTCTCATTTCTTGCTAAACCCTCTTTTGTGGACAAAAAAGTAGAATAAAACATAGTCAATAGTTGATACTGCAAACAGAATTAAGTTCAGATGTCTGACAAAACAAAGTATGAAATTTCAAAGTCTTAGGAGTATTATTAAAAGGTAACATCTATGGAAGACAACTACTCTTTTTTGTAGTATTCTTAAGCTATTATTATTATTATTATTATTATTATTATTATTATTATTATTTTAATGTGGTGCTGAGGATGAAATCCAGTGCCTCACACGTGCTAGGCAAGTGCTCTACTACTAAGCTACAACCACAGCCCAGACAACTATTCTTAATCTATGACTAATATGCATTTTAGAAAAATTCTGAACAAGAGGTTAATGACAGAATAAAATAGTGGGCATAATAAAAACAAAATACAAAGAAAAACTTTCTTGAGAAGAAGAACAAATCCAGAATTTGAAGGCTCAGAGGAGCTTCATAGGAATGACAAAGAAAGAATCTATTCTAAAGAAATTACAATGCTGTTTTAGCATGACAGTTTATGTTCTGTAAAACTTTATTAGAATTATAAAAATACAGAATGTGTGTAATAATTAAATTTGCTTCATAGGTTTATGCAACATTAAATGTCAAGAGTAAATGGAGAAATGTGTTCAGATCACTAAGAAAAAATACAATAATCTTAGTCTTAAAATAACCCTGTATGTTTAATTTAAAATCTTTGCCTTAAAATGTTATGTGAAAATGCACAAAATGGGTAAGTCTTCTATTTTATGCAATAATATATAATAGATATTGGGAAGAATGAAGAGGAGATGGAGAGGTAATGGACATGATGATAAAAAAACTGAGTGACTAGATTTCTATAAGTGACGTTTTTGTAACTCAAAATCCATGTTACTGAGTTAAATGGATTCAGTACCAAGAAGTCACTCACTTCCATTGCTAATGACCAGTCTATTGGAAATACCACCTTCCAACACATGGTAGGAATTAACCCAGCCTATGAGGGGCTGGGGTAGAAGAGGAAGCCTCATTCAATGTGCCAGATGAAAGAGGCAGAAACAAGGAGCATGATTCCATTTTGTGAGCAAAAATGGGCATATTATCACTCTAAAGTTTGTTGTGTTCTAAGTCATTTATATATTTAGCTTTGTTTCTTTACCATGCTAGTAAATTTTAAACATTTTGATTGTGCATAAAAGATAATGGATTGTCTTAAGCTTACAGTCAATTTCATCAATGTCAGTTTCATTAGACATATCTTTGTTAATATGAAGTCATAATATTTTATTCTCCCAGAAACACAGATATGTGCTTCTGAATTTTAACACTATTTAGATTACTACATTTATTTATTTTAAAAAATATTTTTAGTTGTAGGTGGACACAATACCTTTATTTATTAATTTTTATATGGTGCTAAGGGTTAAACCTAGTACCTCACATGTGCTAGCAACATCTCTAACACTTAAGCCATGACCTCAGCACCAATTACTACATTTATAAACGGTTTTTTGATACTGATACTTTACCGTCATTGCTTTTTTTCAACAATACATTAGGCATGATTTCAATTTTATGCACAATTATTCCCAATCAATTGTGGTGCGAATATATTAAAATGGAAAGTTCCACAAATGAACAATTCCAAAGTTTAAATTCTGAGTAGCAAGTAGAAACCTTGTGCCATTCTGCATCATTTTTCCTAAGACATGCATCATTTATTTGTTCAATGTGTCCATGCTGTATATACTACTAACTCATTAGTCATTTATTGTGTGTACATGTGTGCGTGTTTATTGATTACATATATAATATATATAGGAATCATTCTCATTTATTTACTCATATATGGATATATGAGTAAATTTGTGTGTGTATGTGGGGGGGTTGGTACTATCTGAGGTTTCCGGAATCTACTGGGGATCTTGAAATGTATCCCCTCGAAATGAGGTAAGATTAGGGGTACATTTTTACCTTCAGTCTGTGGATGTCTTTTCCTGTGACATGAGTCTCTTGAAGGCAGCACATGGAATCACCTTACCTTGTACTGCAACATCTAGAACACCTAGTTTCTCTGTTCTCAAAACTTCAGATTCCTTTGCCTCTTCTCTCCCCATCATATCACATAGGAAAATCTACGTCATGTTTCTGCCTTTTCCAGAATGTGAGGAAACAAGGAACCTTATTATGAAATATTTTGAAACTGATTCATATTGATTTAATGTGCTATATCAAATGTTCTCCTCCAAATAAACCTACTTTCAATACTCTCCCCAAACAGGGAAACTAGAAGGTGTATTTGTACATCTCTGCCTCTTTCTCCTTAGCCAAACTGGTTCCACCTTGGTGGATGGAAATGCTGGAACTCTGTGAAAGGACCTTTGTCTTACCCTTGTAAGTTTCTTTCCTCCACCTCTGCCATTCTTTTCCAATGTAAAAGATAACTTCATCATATCCTTCCCCGTCATTGTGATATTTACCTTCTATTTGAGAAATAATAGCAAAAGTGCTACAGTGAGAGATACTTTGACAACTAAAAAAATGTATTGGGGATCATTAAAGAGTTAGATTATCATCATACATACAACAAAACCTGAGGATCTTTCAGTAGATAAGAAGTGATAATTTAGCAAAATGTCAGAAAGCTAATTTAAAGCAATTTCAAAGCTTTGCAATGTCAACAATTTTAGTGTCCTTTACACTTCTTATTCTGATTTTTAATTTAGAATATCTTGTTGTTTCTGGATATCATGGAATAATTATTCAGATTAAGGTACTGAAGACCAGTGTATCCAAATATTACCAACTAAATAAAATAAGTAACATTGTGAAATATGATATAAAGGCATGTTTTCTCCAAAGCAAGGAAACTATTCGTTATATGACTAAATACACTATAATAACCTAATTGATATTAGAAGTCTTTTAAATTTTTGTTAGGATATTATGATAAGGGATAAAGAATAGATGAGGTAAAGCAGTAGAAACTTAGTTCAAATATTTGTGAACCCAAATTATTTGTAGCAAGATTATACATTTTTTAATCACTTATGTACTTTTTTACTTCAGTTTTACTAATTGGTATTATAGTGCCAAAGTTATGTATATATCCATAATATGGCATATGGAAAAATGTAAAAATTTCAGTTATGATTCTTTATTTTCTCATATCTCATACCTTTTTTATTATGAAACATATATGTATATATGTATGTAAAAGCAAATACATGTATTCCCTTTGAAAAGAAGAGTGTGTATATGCATAGGTTGCAAATTTAGAAGAAAAGAATTAACCTTAAATTTGAGAAAAGATTTCCTATTAAATAACACTTAATCAAAATAAAAGTAAAATTATATGTTAGAAAAACTCTGTAAGATATCTTTGTTTCTTGTTCTCTCTTTACCTAAGTGTTGTGTAAACTATCATGTCTTTTAATAAAAAAATCAGCAAATTTTATGAATTCAGAGATGTTAAACTATTTCCAAATTGACATAACAGAAATATAAAATTTCATTAATGTTTTAGTCAGCCTTTTAGCCACTGTGACCAAAATGTTGGAAGAAACAATCAGAGGAGGAAAAGTTTCTTTGGAATTCATGGTTCAATAGTTCTCAATCTTTAGATGCTTTCCTCGATGCTCTGGGCCTGTTGTGAGGAAGAACATTATGGTGGAAAGGCACAGAGGAAAGCAACTCTGAAATGTTCACCAGGAGGGGGGCGGGAGGAGTGTTGCTCAAAAAAGACAGAATATACACCTTAAAGGCACACCCCCAGTTACCCACCTCCTCCAACAGCATCTTGCCTGCCTACAGTTACCACCTAGTTAATTCCTTATTAAATGATTAATGCCCTGATTAGATTATGGCTCTCATAACCCAATCATTTCACTTTTAAACTTTCTTGCATTATTTCACACATGAGCTTTGGGAGGACAGCTCTCTTCTAAACTATAGCAACTAGGCAGTACAAAGGAAGAGAAAGTGAAAATTTCTCCTTGATAATGAAAAGTAAAGTAACTTCAGCATGTTAAGCTAAAATACTAATATGTAACATTTCTAGTAGTTAGACCTTAGAAAGATAATTGATTCTCATCTGCATCGAAACTATTCACATACATAACATTGAAAATGTGTTAAAACAAGAGGGCATCCACCTTCTTATTGTAACAAGGCAAAATAATACTTATTTTATCAATGTATATAGAAATTCTACCAAGAATAGGATAATACCCTGATATATTTAGGTCTTTTGATAAGGTGAGGTTAGAAGATATGAGTGTTATTAAAGGAGCAATAAAGTTAGCTCCTATTAATCTGAATCCCTACTCAACCTCAAATCTCCATCTAATTAAATGACCTATATAATATAGCTACATGAGTAAACCAGCTTGAATCACCACTACTATCAGGATGTCTGAGGATTGTAGTTCTAGCAAATGATTACATTGGCATTCTTGGGAGGATTGTCCTTGTGAGGATTGTTATTGTAAAAGAATCACATTACTAAGATGGATCTTCTGAGTTAGTAGCAGAGGGCTTAACCCAATTTAGTGTTGATTTATCAAAATATCCTTAGAGGAATAGCTGAGCACAGTCACACAATCCATTCACACTGATCTGGAATAGCCAGATGCAACATTCTGGAAAACATTGCAGGATAAGGGAATAAGAGGAATAAGGATAGGAAGAGATATTTGCTTAATGCATGCACACATACATACACATACATGCACACCCAATTCAAATGCATTAATAACAAAATATGAAGAAAATATTCTTGGTAATTCTTATTTCCACTGGCCACATGGGCACATATAGTGTTTACAAATATCTTCTTCTACTAGTGATTCTTTATTCTCGTTGCTCTATACAAAAACCTCTATTGGTCATTGTTTTTTTAATCTCCTGCAATGAGCCAAATTTTCATTCCTAAATGGTCTGGGCCATTAGTAGTTCTGTCTGAATTGAGTTGTTGTAGTTTTATATGGACATTTATCACATTTTATTACACCTAAAAACACTCAGAAAAATCATGTAGATTTTTGACATACTCTACATTAATTGTGGAATACTAATCCAGTTCTCTTAGACTGATGGTCTGTATCAATAACTTAGCCATAACTCCTTTCTAGTCCTATTCATTCAGAGATTTAGGCACCCAAAATAGTCAGGAAGAGTCTTACATATAAGTCCAATAGAACAGTTCTTGTGTCTTTTGGTGGAAGCATTTCTCTCTCTCGAAACTATCTCTATACTAATTATAAGATCATGGTTAAAGGAACAGTAAGGAAATATTTTGTTAGTGGGTCACTATGGTTAATAATGAGTAGTTGTAATCCCACTTATATATTATGATTTCTCGATTCTTGGATACTGTACATTTGAGAGATATTACCATATGTTGGACAGTAGTTTAAAGCACATGCAATTTTCTGGAGAACTTAACCCCAGCCCTGTAAGGAATTACCACATAGCCTCTGCTGCAACTGAGTCTTCACAGCAATTGAACCATTATATCAAGTCAACGGCTTCAAGATGGTAGAAGGTATATTAAAGTTTGTGGTTTCCACAAACATGTCTCTTTGCCACATTTCTTTGGCAATGTAGAGATTTATTGGGTCAGAACAAATGCTGCATATACTGCCACATGGTGAAAAAAGTCTTCAATCAGTCCAAAGATGATAGTTTTGGCAGAAACATTGTGCACAGAGAGCACAAACACATGCTCAAAGCAAGTAGACTATTCTAGGAAAACAAAACACCGGCCTTCCATGATGGAAAATTTCCAGTGTAATCAACCTACTACCAAGTATCCAGTTGATTCCCTCTGGGAAATGACGGGTGATTAGTTTTGGTCTCTGCTACCAGCCAATTTGCACTGAGCAGTGATCACAGATAGATTGATCATGCTATATGGAAATCCCTGCTGCTAAACTCATGAATAATCTCCATTCCTACCACCATGGATATGCTAATTGTGAACCTATTGATTAAGACAAGATTGGCTGCACAAAGAAGTTGACTGCTTACCTATAAATCAGGCTAGAAGTTTTGTGCCATCGTTTGTTCCCAAATGATGTCACTGATGGTTGCAAGATCCAATTATTCCATCATGTTTAAGTTTTCCATGTGAATGGTTATTGGTTGCATCATATGATGCAGAGAGGACAGTGATTACAGATGTTTTCAAAGACATTCAGATTCCTCCTGATCTCAAATTTATTTCTCAAAGTATTGATGAGAGAGATGTCTTGTGGACAACTCCAGTGTGGATAAATATGAATTTTTCTTGTGATTCTTATTGCTGTTTTGGACCTTTCCTGTCTTAGTCAAATGCTCTACCAATCAGCTATATCAGCATCACTGGGTAATTGGGTCTTAAGTGGCAAATCAACTCTAACATTCCAATCTCACTAAGCCGTTTTATTCCTTCTTTTATACTAAACTAAAAGATACTGCCATTTCCTATTCAGTTATAATGAGTCTCATTTTATTCACGCTTAACAAAATCGAACAAATAAATTATTAAAGAAACTACTAAAGCCTTTTTAACTCCCCAAGTCACATAATTAATTACATACTATCTACTTTTCGGGCCATAAAAATAAATTTGGACTGATCTAATTCTTGTTCTCTCTACCATCAACTCTCACCCTAAATATCTATCCCCACACATGGCCCCAAGATTTGTGCCGGACAAATTAGGAAACTCCAGGTTGTCCTACTGAAGTATATTGTACTGTCTTTTGGGTCACACTTTGGAGCTTACCTTTAGTGGCCTATTGGGACTTGAATCTAACTTTAGGCCCAGAATCACAGAGGGATGTGGAGATGGATTTTAAAGAGAATCAGCATGTCTTATTGTACAACTGTCTCAAGGGAAACAATCATTCAGCTGTTTATCCCCTCAGATGGAGGTGAAAATGCTGATGTCACTGTACATGAGAAGCTGCTTCAACTATGTTTGGAAATGTTGCTACAGTTAGTACTGGGGACATCACTTGTAGTGGACTGAACAACCCCTTCCAGGGGCAAAGGAAATTCATAAAAATGTATGAACCCAATGTTCCTCGATTTATCAGTGTTTCTGTTCATACCATCCCTATTTATAGGACTCTATTATTTTCCAGTAAATGCTCACATTTTAATAATGAACACAATCCAGTGACTAAGAATTGAAATAGCCTCATGAATCAGTCAACAGCAGGGTAAATTCATGGATTTGATTTTCAGCAACTTGCTCTGCCATATAGGAGCCAACGCTCTCTCTCAATAAACACTTAGAAGCTTTTCCATCAATTATGCTTAAAATGAGAATTTGAATTTTTATACTCATGCTTTCTTTACTCATTTACACCAATGGCAATTGCAGAGACCAAATATCATTATACATTTCTGTTTCCCCAAAAAATACTTAAAAATATCAAATGCAGACTTATTTAATTCCTAACTTCTTGAAAGTGGTTGACAAGGAGTACCCAATGAAGATATTTTGCCTGTATCTATAAATATTTTATGTAATACAATATTGTACTCTCTTGACTAATGAAAACTGAGTCATGGACTTCTTCAAAACTAATCAGATTAGAGTGTTTTAGTCAGCTTTTTCATTGTTGTACTAAAGGATCTGACCAGAACAACTTTAGAGGAGGAAAATTTATTTGAGGGCTCATGGTTTCAGAGGTCTTCCTCCATAGAAGGTCAGCTCCATTCCTCGGGTCTCCAGGTGAGGCAGAATATAATGGTGGGAGAATGTGGCAGAGGGAAGCAGCTGAATCACCGTGATCAGGACGCAGAGAGAGAGAGAGAGAACTCCACTTGCCAGGTACAAATATATGAAGCCATCCCCTTATTCCCACCTTCCTGAGCCACACACCACCACTTCAGTTACCACTCAGTTAACCTCTATCAGGGGATTGATTCACTGATTGGGTTAAGACTTTCACAACACAAACATTTCTTCCCAGAATCACCTTGCATTGTCGCACATGTGAGCTTTCAGGGGACATCTCACCTCCAAGCCATACAGAGTGCCAGTTCTATAAACTTCTAGAACCAATTGATAGAATTCATCTTTAAACTTTGTCCTGCTGAATCCACTCTTGGTATCAATATTAGTATTACTCAGTTTCCTCCAGAAGAAAACAACCAATAGAATATATATGGAGGGGGTTGATGGAGTGATGTCACATTAATTACAGAATTGATTCATATGATTATGGAAGCCAACAAGATGCCCCACCATATACTCTCTGCAAACTGCAGAACCCAAACTGACAATGTTATTATTTATTTGGATGAAGGAGGCCTGGGAACCATGGGAAAAAATGGAGAAGCTTCAGATTCCAGGAACAACTTATAACTAGGAGCTCTGATATCACAAGCAGGAGAAGATGGTATCTCAACATAAGAGCAGAGAGATAGCCTTCCCCTCTCTCACTTTTTGTTCTACTTTGGTATTCAACATATCTGACGATTATCACCAAATTTGGAGAGGGTTTTATGATTTATTCAGTCTACTGATTAACATATTAACCTCTTCTAAAACACCTTCACAGACACACCATGAAATAATGTGTTAGCAGCTATCTGGGCATCTCATAGCCCACTCAATTTGATGTATTAAGATCAGTCATCATATTAGCAGAGTTTAGTAGAGTGAATTCTGCTCTAAAGTAAATTATGTTTTTATAAAACACAACTCATTGAGATAAACCACACAGTGATTTTTACATGTATTCTGAAAAATTAGGATCATGAGATATATATATCTCATGATCCTAATTTTATCTATATATCTATATATAAATATATATCTCCAAAAGTTCATATGTGAGACAATGCAAGAAAACTTAAAGATAAAATGATAGGGTTATGAGATCCATACATAATCAGTGTATTAATACCCTAATAGATATTAAATAAGTGGTGACTATAGGAAGGTAAGCTGTGGTTGGAGCAGGTGGATCCCTAGGGCTGTATCTTTTTGTGTGTGTATGCACACACACACCCACATACATAGACATTTATTACATATACAAACATATGCTATATTGTGGTATATGTTTTGTATATACACCATTTCTTTGTGTATACTATATTACAAATATTTTGTTTTGTTGAGCAGAGATAGTGTGCTCACTTGCGCGCTCTCTCTCTCTCTCTCTCTCTCTCTCTCTCTCTCCTTGTGTGATACTGAGCTCTTTTCTTCCCCTAATACCATTCTGCCATAGGGTTCTGCCTCACTTTGGGCCCAGAACAATGGATTCAGCCATCTATGAACTGAGACCTCTGAAACCACAGTCATCAAATAAATATTTTCTTCTCCAATTGTTCTTGCCAAGGTTTTTTGCTCATAGCAGTAATAACGCTGACTAAAATATAAGCACAACACTCAAAATCTTTATTGGTGCCACATTTACAATAACAACAAACTCACTTAATAAAAATGGTAGCATGGCTCATGCATGTTACATGGTTAATAAGAATGAAAATCAATATGCCATACTTCCTTGAAAAAAAATAGAATTAAAACACCTCACCATCTAGATGCAAAAGAAAGAGATCTAAATAGTCAGAAAATCAGCCATAGGATGGAGAAATTAAAAAAAAAATCACTGACTAGAGAAAAAGGATGTGAAAATTAAAGAGAAGAGAAACTTTAGAATCAGAGTGACTGCCAGAAAGTTTATAGCTTTGTAGTTTTGGGGATAATAGTGAGAGCCAGATTCTCTGAAATCAAATAAGTAGAAGTGACAGCATATATGCATGTGTGAATGAATGTGTCTCTGCCTGAGTTTGTATTTCACATGTGTATTTTTTTTCTTTCTTTCTTTCCTTTTTTTTTTTTTTTTTTGCAGTGCTAGGGATTGAACCCAGGGCCTCACACATTCTAGCCAGGTGTTCTGCCACTGAGCTACAATAGTAGCCCTTCTGTGTGCATTTAAGTGAATTTCTAATTGATGGGGCATGTGGGTATGGTTTTTAGCATTTGACTCGTGTTTTTAACATAAAACTCAACATATAAACATCTGAAAACTGTGTTAGGTTTAAATTGTTCTTTTATGTAACAATTGTTTAAAAAAATTTTTTTTAATATGGAAGTTAAAGTAAAACTGACTGTATTGATTGTAAAAAGGCATGAGGAAGAGTGCTGCTACTTGTACAATGCCTACACCATGCTAGGAAAAGAGGAATATTATGAGTGTATATCACTTCCACATTTTCCCTTCTGATCAGATTAAGTGGACCTTACCTACTCAAACATTTCAAAACAATTATGCTCAAAGGGTCTGAAATACCACATATGGTAAACATTCGTCATTTATAAAGCTCTTTTCTTCCTTTTTTATTGAGCTACAATGGCGAAAAAGGAATTTTACTAAGGAAAATTATATTGTATTTAAAATTGATAAAATTATATACAAATAAATAAGTATATTAATAAATTACAGCTATATTTTCTTTGTCCTATTTATTCTTTTCTAAACAACATATATATATCATTAATCCAAACAAAATTCTCAGTGATTCATACATACAGATTAATTTTTTATCAGATGAATTTTCTAGGCTCATATTTTTTCAAAATAAAAAAGCAAATGTCTCTGTGGATGTTATGGTTTGGATGTTTAACATCTGGGGCATGGTTGAAGAAGGTAGGTCACTGTGAACAAGTCTTTTTTTGCGGGGGGGGGGGTTCCTCATTTTCAGCTTCCTCACTACCAGGAACTGAGCAGCTTGCTTCTGCCACACCATTCTACCATGATGTTCTGCTTCACCTCTGGCCAAGAACAGTAGTCAGCTAAAACATGGACTGAACCTCTGAATGTGTGAACACAAAATAAATTTCCTTTTTATAAGTTATACTTGTCAGCTATTGTGATCAGCAAAACAAAACACTGACACAGAGGCTATGACTGTTCATACATAAAGTAAAGTCTAAAATTACTGATAATATTAACTTGTTTAATCAAGCTTCTTAACTTGTCAGTTTAAGAAACAATTATCATTTTAATAGGCAGTAAAGGGTAACTAAATCAGCATTGATAATGTGAACTCATGATTAATTTTAGCTATGTGCTCTGTCAACACCAGTAACCTAATAAATCAATAGTCAACATGCCTTCATTGACTACCCTTAGTAACAACCCTCTCTTTCATCATAATGCCCAATTGCCCTCAAATAGTCAGGCCTGCAGAGACTGTGTGTGAAACCTGCTGTTTCAGTTAGCGATGAGTTGGGACAAAGTATATATATTGGGACTATTCCCTGTGGTTGACACCTTCTGTATTTCACTCTGTTTCCATTTCATGCAGATCTGCATGAGTTTCAAACTACGTGAAAAATCATTTCATTATGGCCCAGCAGGCATATAAAATAATTTATCTGAAGCACAGCTGGTTTGAAAATCTGATGACTGAAAATCAGGCACATTTTATATGTTGGCAGCTTTGGAAATCAAAGTTTACACACCTCTGATTACATTTGAATTAGGATTTTCAGTAAAGGTCAGAAGTTATACCCAATTTTAATGATCCTGATAGAATTCTGGCCCTCTCTTGAACGTATTGCTGTACTTGTGGCTTGCCAGTGTTGTGCCCTATCAACTTCAGCTGGCAGGAATGGTGGAGGGGGCAAGTAGAATGCTACCCACCACAAGTCCTAGTCATGAGTACAAAACTCTAAGAATACACTTCAGAATTTATCTCCTCAATAATAAAACACCCTCTGTAAATGACAAATGATTTCATGCTCACACCTATTGTTTTATTCAGTTTTTTTTTTAATCATGGGACTAAAATACCTGAAAAAAATAATTTACAGAAGAAAAACTTCAAGTTGGCTCATGGTTTTAGAAGTTCAGTCCTTGGTTGGCTGACTCCATTGCTTTGAGCCTACAATGAAGTATAATAATCATGGCAGAATGGCAGAATGGTGTGGCAGGGTAAAGAGAAAAAGAGACAAAGGTGGGTGGTGGGCTCAGGCGCCTGCGCTCTGCTTACAAGGGACAAAATATGAACCTGAAAGACAAGCCCTCAGTGACCTGCTCCCTCCAGTCACACTCTACCTGCCTATAGTTACCACTCAGTTAATCCATCCAAGTGCATTAATTCACTGACTAGGTTAGAGCTCTTAATCTAATCATTTCACCTCTGAAGATTCTTGCATTGTCTCACACATGAGCTTTCAAACCAGATATTCAAAGCATAACAACACTCATTCTGTCAAAATGCAAATAGTATATTTGGTAATTGATATAAATTTAAATTATTTTACTTGCTTTACAATTTTTTTTGTTTATTTGTTATTAAAATGAAAATCATTTTCTCACCTCCCTTTATTTTCTCTCTCTTTTGCTTTTCAGATTATATGAAAATTAGGGTGACAAGATGCATACTTAAGATAACTTCCCACAACTATGTTTCCATTATAATTAAAGATATGTTATGTTTGAAGTTAATTCAATTTAATCATACTCTCCTTCATTTTGGGGAGTTTGCTGTAAACTTATAGTAATAAATATTTTTGTTAGCTGGGTTTAGACTTCCTCAAAGCATTGTCATTGTTGTTTTGTTTGGTAAATGCATGAAAATTTATTAGAAAATAGAATAAACAAGTGTTTTTAATTTATTTTATAATGCATTTTAAAATAAACAGCAGGCAAAAAAAGAAGACACTTTGATTTATGTAAAAATGTCAAACTATGTACCCTGTTATCTAAAGATGAAAAGGTCATATTCAATTTGTTTCTTCTGTTCCACTCATATGACCATGTTGTTTTAATCTATCCCCAAGATTTTTGCCTGTTTATCATATAAAGTTTCTAAATATTTATATTTCAATTGCCATACAGATTTTTTCTTTCAAATTATTTATAGCAGAAAATATTTAACTGGCTTTAATTAAGTAGAATTTAAATATCCATTTGTTTTTGAAATAAATATTTTCTGTAAAATTTTTAACTGGTTTATCACCCTTAGTATGAACCAAAATCTATTTTGTTAATATTTTCATATAATGTTCTCATTCAACATTAATTCAAGAAATATCTATCAGGGGCTTTTTGTATACAAAGCCCTATTAAAATGTCAGGCAAAGAAAGATTTTTATAAACTTCTACTGTCAAGAACCTTAAAAATGTTTATAATAAAGTTATCTGATCACTGAGAGATATAGATTAGAGAGAAAATATGATTGATTCAGTAGTGGGAGAGGAAGGCACTATGAAATCTGCCTCTGCCTCTGCCTCCAACGCAATTCCAACTGTATGCTGAAAAAATACTGTGGTGTCTTTAGTGGCAACAGTCTTATCTGTAAAATGAACTGCCTTTTACAAAGAAATCTATGGATGACCAGTCTTCCTAATTAACTCATTCAGGTCCTTGCTCTTTCCATGAAAATGTCAACATTTTAAAATTTGGCATTTTAAAGGAACCAGAACATTTGACATCAAATCAAATAACAGTTAATTAAAATTAGTCCAGGAAATGTCAAAAAGATAAGTGAGACAAAATAATCCATCTTTTCCCCCCACAATTGAAACAAACTATTTAATAAAGAAAAATACATAAATAACTATCTGAGAAATTGGCAGTCACTCTCTTTCATTTCTTTAAGAAAAAAAAATAGAGGATACTGATGCTACTAGGATCTCCTAATTTACCAAGTCAATAATTTTTAACTGTTTCTGGAATGTGACATAAAATTAATATTATTTTTATATATAACTGGAAATAACACGGAATTTCACAAAAGAAATACCCAAACAAGTACAGCAACAGAAAGATCTATCTAAAACATTAGCCTCCATCTTGAAAGAGTAAGTTAGAAAATCAATGAAAAAATACAAATTGGTTTTACAGATTGAATGAACATATCATTATGATAAACTTATTTTACTTTTGTCATGTGAAAATATATTCAAAATATAGTACCAAAGAAGATTTAAAGTGATAAACAATGTCTAGGTCACCAATGTCTAGGTCCATTGTATCAGCAACAGATGGGGAGGAGAAAAAAGAGAATTATGGAAAGTCACATGTCTGTAAAGCTATGGGATACTAAAGGAGAGCTTGTTTTGCATAAGGAAATTTCATTTTTATATTTTAAACTAGATCTTCCAGTATTAGGATGAAATAACAAGGTTGCTTATTTATATATTGATATCATGATATAACAATCAATAAACTCCCAAGAAATTAGGTTTTCTGGAGCCACATTGTAGTATAAAATATCTATGTCTATCAGGATGCAACTACTATTCATATTTATATTCATATTTAAATTCTTAGCCCTTTTCTTATTTAATGTTAAAGAGAGAATAAAATTAGCCTAATGTTTCTCAATTTTTTCTTGCTAACTCAAATATATTTTACTTATTAATATTCGAAAAGGTAGTAGAACAGGCCTTGAGAGTGCCTTTGTTTGACATGTGATAGGTGCTCACTACTTCTTTGGAAATTAAATTTGTCAGAAAACAAGAAATTATACATCTCTTGGTAAAAAGTTTGATATGTTAAAACAATATGAATAAGCAGAGTTAAAATCAGGTATGCCTCACACGCAAATGAACATAAAGTGAGTAAGATTGGTGTCATGCTGAAAAGATAAATGATAATGTCTTAGTAGGAAATGAGGGTCTTTTGTTCTACCATTATTCTCAATTTTTCTATAGTTCAACACAGTGAATTATGTGTTTCATTCTTAAAATGTTAGCAGAGTATGGAACATGTAGACAGACTGACAAAGAAGCAGTCTTTTATAGATATGCCAAAATCACTTCTACATTAGAGAACTAGTAAGATAGGCAAATTTAGAAATGAATGAGAGAGATAGACTGAACTCAGGAAATCTATAACTAATGATGTTTTTCATAATGTAGAAAAAGTATAAAACTAATAAATTTTATATTTAATTTTATATTGGAAAGAGAACAGATTAGAGATCAAATTTATTCATATGATTTAAAACAGTTAGTGTGGTTTTGGCATGAGTTGCCTCTCCAGATAGCTCATGTCAGGCAATGAAACAATATTCAAAGGTGAAATGATTATATCATGCAGGCTGTAACCAGTACATTTGGCCATTTGATGGGATAATAATTTGAAAGGACCACTATAGTGGGTGGTGACCAACAACTGAGCAGTTTGGCCAGAGGAAGGAAGTCACTGGAGGCATGAATTTGGAGTTTATATTTTGTTTTTGGTGCCTCAATATCTCTCTCTCTCTCTCTCTCTCTCTCTCTCTCTCTCTCTCTTTCTCCCTGTATGTGTGTTTCCTGGCTGCCATAAGCTGAAGAATTTTCCTTCACTTAGGTTCTGCCCCACCATGGGCCCAGAGTGCTGGAGTCAACTGGCCATGTTCTGAGACCTCTGAAACCATAAGGCAAAATAAATTTTCCCTCATATAACATGTTCTTGTCAGATATTTTGGTCACAGTAATAAAAAGTTGAATAACCTGGCTGTTATCCTTGTATCTATTAGACGCAGTAGAAGTATACCATAAGGGCAGCCTTCTCATTTTAAAGAAATAAGCTAAAGACCTGAGTGAGATTCAATGCCAGTGTCAGTTATAATTGACCATGTTACTCCTTACTGTGTTCCCTTTTGCAATTCTTTATCCCATTACTTATTTCACAAACAGTCCTTTTCCTTCCCCTCTGTTCTCTGTTTAAGAGACACAGCTCTCCAGAGCAGGCCCTGAATAACTGTGGAACTTGGTTAAGGACCGTCTTATTTTATTGGCATAATGATACATTTACTATCAAGATGAAATTGGCTCTAATATGATATTACTATCTGAAAATGAACAACAGCCCATAAATCTCATTATTTTCTATTGTTTTAAAGAAAAATTTTGTGATTAACATGGCTACTATTATATATAAATTTTTTCTTCAGAAAGAAAAAACAAAACTGTCATGTAAAAAAAAGTGTCATTATTCAATTTGCTGGCTTGTTTAAAATTAAACAAAAGGCAATAGTTTGGTATCAGGTGGTTTATTCAAGTCAGAGATTAAAGGCATAAAAGCATCCATTTATCCTTGTAAAAATAGGAAACATCCATAGAGATGACAGTTACCAAATTTGTGGGAACATTGAGAATCATAATTTTAAAAGGTAGAAAATAATGCAGGGCATGGTGGTGAATGACTCTAATCCCAGGGGCTCAGGAGTCTGAGGGAGGAGAATCAAAAGCTCAAGGCCAGCCTGGGTAACTTAGTGAGAACTTGTCTCAAAAATTAAAAAAAAAAAGAAAATAATGTTAAAATAGTCTGGGAACATAGCTCAGCAGTAAAGCACACCTAAGTTCATTCCCCAGTACTGTAAATAAGTAAATAAATAGTACAATTAAAAAAAAAGAGAATTACAACTCATTACAGTTTTTCATAGTATGATCCCCAGATGAATGCCTAACAACCATCTGAAGGTGCTTTTATGGGATATCTTCCTATGTCCTACACTAGACTTATAATAAGAGTAACTAGAGGAGAGAGCTAGAATCTACATTTATAATAGTCTATCCAGATGTTTCCTATAGCAAGAAGTGGCTTTCATGCAAAGAAATATCCATTATCTCAGAATAGTCTTGCCATATTCTGAAGTTCTGGTGACATTGCAGCTGTCAGACTCTTTTGGTTAATGTGATTAGGTCCTTGGCCAGAGGAGACCCACAGGACTGAGCTTACAAAATGTGGGGACCAAAGCCATATCAGAAATGTTGATAGGTCTCAACAAGAGCGAATTCTTTAAAACATGTACGTGATATTTCTACGTAAAAAATACTGCCTAATTGCTTCACATTGTTTAACGGTAGTGGCAAACAGGAAACTTAATTTATATGACATAAATATACAGAGTTCTAATTGCTTTTTTACACATATTCTTTTTCAGAAGGAACTGTAGAAGTTATTCCGGAGCAGTGATACATAGATTGATCTAAGAATGAATAACATATTAAATACTACATTAGCACTGATTTAAAAAAAACTGTAGAAACTTAGAAATTATGTTAGAAATTCTTAAAAATAATACTCTGAGATGCAGGTGACAAAGATTTTTTCCCATTCTGTAGGCTCTCTCTTCATGGTCCTCATTGCATTCTTTACAGTGAAGATTTTTAGTCTACTAAAAAGATTTTTAGTCTACTACTATCTTGTTCATTGATTAGTCTACTACTATCTTGTCTATTTAGTCTACTACTATCTTGTTCATTGATTCTTCGTTTTACTTGTGCTTTTCTGAGACTTGTTTGTTGTGGGGTGGGTCACTTATAAAACACACCAAATTCCATTTTTTTTTTCCAAATTGAAGAGTCTTTATTTAGCTGGCTGGTAGGCAGCTACTCCCGGCAATACCCAAGTTCTCTTCAAGGAACAGACCCGAGCCTAAGCATTTTAGGATATTCAAAGGCAAAACCTACAAAAACCACATCCAGGTTGAAGTAGCTGCAAGCAAGCAGGTACAGAGGGGCAATTAGTGAGACAATGCAATGGGTCCATTGGTATTTCCTGCAGGACTTTCCAAATTGGCATAGCAAGAAGCAAGAAGAAGGGAAGTAGGTCAAATGACCCTTGTTCAATACAAGTTAGAGAACTGTTACTTACATCTATACAATCAATCTCTGACAAGGTACATTGCCTGAGAAAAATGGAAACCAATGATAACAATTTTACATTGTATAAGAATTGCTATTTTGTGTTGCCAAGTATGTTATGCTAGGTAACTGGTAATGGGTACAGAGGCAGGGCTTTCCCATGGGAGAAGCATTTCTTACATCATCTGGAGTCTCAAGGTAAAATGGAGTCTCTTTGGTCATTTACAATATACCCTGTCACATAACATTTGAGAAGTCAGTTTCTAAGCTGACATATAAATTACACTTTAGATAGATTCTATTCATTCATTCAAGTGAATAAAAATGTACATTTTAAACAATAACCAAATTCCAAGAAAATGTCCACACCGTGAAAAATGTATTTAAAAATAAATAAGAATTTTACTTGTATATGAATTTTAAAATGAAATATTGATACATCTATGGTACTTTACTCTTAAATTGCTACCTAGATATATATCTTCCCTAATAAATTAAGGATGGAGCGAATTCTTTAAATTAGTATATAATTGACTGTCCAAGCTAGTCTTTTATTTTATTTTATAATTTTCTCCCTTTCCATGTTGAAAGTTATATCCACACTACAGATAAAACCTGTGAAATCTTAAAGCAATTTGGGAAATTATTTCAAGTATTGACTTCTAGCCCATTTTTAATTCTTTCAATTCAGTTGAATTTCCCATTTCTTTATCCCACAAGTTTTCTTTCCTCTTTGGGTATTTCTTTTCATTGATTCTCAATGTAACAGTTTCATACTTTACAAATTTTGTGAGCTTTTATTTCCTGAACTGCAAATGGTTTCTTATTTTCATTTCATTATCCAAGTTCATGGGCCAATTCCATCCTAACCCACCCCAAAATAAATCTGGATGTAGCACACTACTGACAGTAATGGAAAATCAAGATTTATTTTCAGGATATGACAGAAAACAAGCAGGAAGAGGATATTATAAAATTATGTTTTCCTATGACCCTTAGAAATATGCTACTTTTCATCTTGAGACTTTTTAAGACATAAATATTTGTACATACAAATTCATTTCTCTAGCAGCATATTGTTGGAAACATTTTATTTTAAAACGCAAGTTTGGCAGTACTTTCCAAATTTTTGACAAAATAGTTGAGCTATCAAGAACTTAATGTGCCACTTTTCTCACTCCAGTACAGATGAATAGGTTGGCAGTAAAATGAAGACATTTATTATATTTTGCAGCTCAGCAAGCTCAATAACAACTGCTTAAAACAAAAAGGAATCTAAAGCAAAGTGACTTTGTATTTATTGTAATTAAATTTAGAATTTACACAATGAGGATACTCCTAGAGTATGGTCACTGTGGCTGGTAAAATATAAACTTTCATTAGATGATATTTGTATTAATCTTATTTGGAATAAATATGTAACTTTAAAATAACAATATACTGATAATTTCTCAGTCTGTACATAAGATTTTAGTGAAATTGCTTTTGTATATTGTACATCCTTTACATTTCTGACTGAAACATGCACAAAAAATCATGACTGATAAAAATGCTTATTCAATATAAATGCTTTCAAAGTATTATGAACCATTTGATGAAGTTAGTCAAATATTCATTAGTGAACAGACATTTATAGAATGACTCCTACATGTAAAATTGCTTGCTTTGTACGGCATCAGGTCACATTGTGACCTCATGAAGTTCAAAGATCTGGAGAGAAGGTAAAGTTGTAAATCATCATGTAGTATGATAAATGCTTTGACAGTGACATACCCAAGGTGACATGTATGCACAGAAGAAATTTGTCTGTGTCTGGCAGGTGCTACTGATTAGGAAATAACCATCTCTGACAAAGGGAGCAAAATTGAGCTGTTATATAAAGGGACAAGATTTTGAAAGGAGAAGGCAAGGGGTTTTTAGGGAGATTGTATTGTTGATACTATGTCAAGGAGCCATAGAGATTTTGGTACATAGGCAATAGTGATACTACATAGTAGTGTTTTGTGGCTGCCATATAAAATGTGAAGGAATTTCTGGGTGGGAAGTAGAGATACTAAAGTCTACTGGAGCTACTTTTATACAACCTCTTTCTGGTACACAAAAGAATTTGAATTTAGGTTAGGGAAACTCAAAAGTTTACTGAAATAATAAATTATTAATGAATTTTCATTTTCAAAAAAATCTGAAAGGAATGAAGATTGTGTCAAAAAGCTGATACTAGTGGAATATGAAATGCTTTATTTTTTTGAAATATCATGAGTTAATGGTTTTTAAATTAAAGAATTAACAAATAAGAAAGGAGAATATTGAAACATTTAAGGCAGAGTAATTTTACTTATCACTATAATTAAGAACTTGCTACATGAATGGAATAACAAAAGTTTATATAAACACATATAAACAAAATGAGTAAAATAATTAAATTGTTGTAGACATTATAAAATGTTCTATGTATTATGCATATTCATAAATAAAGGTGCCTGTGGCTTGTGGCCCCCAAATTTGGGTAACAACAATTCTTTTCTTCTGTAAATTTTATCAAGAACTAGAATATATCTCCTTTCAAGTGGAATATAAGCTGACCTTTGGAATGTGTCTTCACATATAAATCACAGTAACAGTGACATATTTGAATTTTTATGCTCAGACTTTAAGTGAACTGGCGCTTTTATTCTTGGGAGCCTTGTCACCATATTATAATGAGTCCTACCATGTCCAAGTAGATTCAAAAACCATTTGCAAAATTCCTAAAAGATGAGATACTATACACACAGAATACTAGGAAGATAATCAAAGGACCCCAGCCAGTAATAAATGCTATGGGCTCATCCCTGTATACAAAGCCTTTGTGCTCCTTCAGGCTGAACTCAGACATCAAAGACGTTTATAAGAATGAGTCCAGCTGGAAGTCTGTGTAAAAGGAGTTTTTTTTTTTTTAAATTCTAAAACATTAAATATTTTACATTTTCTTGACACAAATAATCACCTAAAACAGTGTTAAGTACTCTAAGTAGGGTTCTATATAACAAAACCTAAAATATATGGGGCTGACATTGAACTGGAAGCCTGGAAGGTCAATTATGAGAATGTTAGGAAATTATATTTTTAAATATATATATTTTTTTAATTTTAGGTGGAGACAATATCTTTATTATTTTTTTTTTATTTTTACGTGGTGCTGAGAATTGAACCCAGTGCTTCACTCATGCTAGGCAAGCATGCTACCACTTGAGCTACATCCCCAGCCCCAAGAATGTTAGGAAATTCTAAAACATTAGTAAGAATACTTTTGTTTGAAATTTGTAAAAAGGAAAATCTATATACTGTAGTGGCAGACTTTTAACAAGCCTATCACAGGTGGTAAAATAAAAAAATATATTTATATATGTATTATTACATATGTATATATTAATATATATATATGTATGTTCCTAATAAATTGTAGATGAGTTCAAAGATATACTCAGTGAGATTTGCAGTTGATGTTTTGTATTAAATATGATAAAGTACCTAAAGAGAAAAAGTTAAATGAGAAATCATTCTGTTTTTAAACAGAATTAGAAGACAAATGTCTAAACATTTTCATGTCAAAACTTACTGTGTTTCTAATTCTTCATTGAAGATGTCTACCTTGGACTTTTGGACAATGCTTGAACTGTTAAGACTATTCTTACATCATATCTTCCCCACATTTATAAAGTATATTATTCTCCTGGTTAAAGAGCAATAAAATTTAGTTATTTGTGATGGAATGTTGTTGTATAACTAACTGATTTACCTATAGCTCAGGTATAGTTCATAAAATTCTATTTCTTAAGCAAATAAGAGATAAACTTTATTTTAGTTAAAAGTATTTCATTTTTCAATATTTTTCTGTATCATTACCCTCAGTACAGAAAACCGTATCCAATGATTAATTGATAGCACAATCTCCTTCAGAAAAGACAATAAAATAATGTAGTTTATATGTAGAAGTTGACAGTTGTTGTACCTAAATTATGAAATGTACTCATTTTTTACTTGAAAATGTTTTAAGATGAGGCATTTTGTAGTTTCTGTATTAGATTGTATTATACTTTAAGACATTTTGAAATATTACATTTATGAAGTTTAATAATTTTATTTTCAGATACTTTCTTCAATGTTATATTTAATAGCTCAAGGGAAGTTGAATTGATAACTACTTTCAAAGATACTTTGCACTAAAATGTAATCCACTTGAAAAAGAATTATATTGGCTCTTAAACTATTTTTTTTTAATCTTTGAGGATGATTCTTTTTTCAAGAATTTGATAGCATATTTCTATAAAAAAGGAATCAGATATTCTTATGAGGTCATTTCTTTTTGATTTTTGTTACTAAGAGATGGATTGTGCATACTTACCAAGGAGAAAGCAAAAATGACTGGTCATAATTCCCTTCATCATAAAGTGTGGTTCAAAATAACACTTAAATTTTTTTTCCTCAACAGATAGTGTCCATAAAATAGACATCCAGGAAAGTTTAATCTTAAATATTCTTAAAGTAATGATGGCATATTTATTTCTAATCAAGAATCTCTTAAGTAGAATGTGTCCTGTGTTATAATAAGTGGCATATCTAGGAAATATAAGGCCAATTGATAAAGCAATTTAGAAAATTTTTGAAGGTAATGTCTATTCTATATTAATATTAATATTAATTAATATAAAGCTGTGTTCTGCTCATCAATAATGAAAATCTTGAGTTAAAATTTCCTCAAAGGCATCAGATAAATCCTACCCTTCGGTGATGTCAGGTTTTTAGCTTTCAGGGTTCCATGCCTCTGGAATGAATTTCTCATGATTTTGAAGTCTTTAGAAAAAAGTCAGTAAAAACTAAGATTCATCATTATTTTTCAGTCATCAATAGTAAAATTGTTATATTGGGTGTTGATGCAATGAATCAAAGTCATGAAACATCTTGATAAACTACAGTTTCCATTTTATCATCACGCCAACTGCACAGCATTTAAAATGTTATTTTGACAGAATCAGTAATGTGAATAATTTTCTTTCTCCACAACATCAACATCTCTCAATATTATCATTTATAATCAAATATTTGTGACCAGAGATTCAAAAAGAGAAATGTATCATCTCAAAGTTACTGACTTACACACAAATTCAAACTGCCTTTAAATATCTCATACTTTGACACAACTTATCTATGCAATAGAACACGGTCCGAGAATTAATTTTTTTTGTGCGTGAGATTGCGAATTGAGTCAGGACTCAGTGACAGAGATTCATCTGAAATGTTGAAACACTCAGTACTGCCATTCCTGTGAGATTTTTTTAGGATTTGAAGTTTATCCCCTCCAAAACTCATGTCAAAATTTAATTATTAAAATAATGATATTGAGAGGTGAAACCATTAAGAAGTACTTAGGCCATGAATGTGCTTCCATCTTTAATGGGTTTAATGCCTTAAAAGGTGGCTTTCTGGAGTGAGTCCTCTCTTTGCTCTTTTGTTGTGTGAGGAACACTGTTCCTTTCTTTCAGGAAATGAAAAATTTGAAGTGATTTCTTGAAAGCAAAAACTAGTCTCTTATTATACAACATGTCTGTTGGCACCTTGATCTTGGACTTTACAGCCTCCAGAACTATAATAAATGTATTCCAATTCTTTATAAATGACACAGCCCCTGGAATGCAAGACAAAATCCACTACAACACCAACACATCTCTGAACACAGAATACTGACATTAACGTCTTTCTATTCTTCAGAATTTTATGATTTTTCCCATTTGCTCAATGTTTTTTTAGATAATTTTCCTCAATAAATAATTTTATTATGGAGAACATCTTTAAATATATTATTGAAAATGCCAGTAGACTTCCAAGTTTTACTTATTATCTTGTATCTTGATGATAAAATTAATAATATTCAATTTGAAAAAATACATGCATATGAATGAAGTTTGCTTTTCATTAATCCATTAGTGATCATTTAAATCATGCATTTAATTTCTGGGTCATGAAATGAAAGAATAGTGTGTGTGTCTAGGATAGTTCTTTTATTCTTCCTGCATAGAGATGTGCACCATACTATAGGAACTAAAGCTGGCAGAAATTTGGGGGTCATGTTTTACTAGCAAAATTTGAGGGGTCAGAAGATGCTTGGACCTCTAATATTTGTGGTATTGTTAAAACGGCTGCACTATGTATCACATACTTGAAACTCTAGCCAAAACAATTATACAGATGAAAGAAATTAAAAGGATATAAATAGGAAAAGAAAAACTCAAACTATCATTATTTGCTGATGACATGATACTATACTTAAAGGATCAAAAAAAGAAAAAAAAACACCTCTACCAGACAATTTCTAGAATTAATAAACAAATTCAGCAAAGAAGCAGGATATAAAATCTACATCCATAAATTAAATGAATTTCTATACATCAGTGACAAACCCTCTGAAAGAAAAATTAGGAAAACTACCCCATTCACAATTCCTCAAAAAAAGGATAAAATACTTGAGAATCAACAAAAGAGGTAAAATACCTCTACAATGAAAACTACAAAACAATAAAGAACAAAATTGAAGAAGACCTTAGATAATTGAAAGAACTCCCATTCTCTTGGGTAGGCAAAATTAATATTGTTGAATTGGCCATACTATCCAAAGGACTATGCAGATTTATTGTGATTTCAATTAAAATCACAAAGTCATACCTTATAAAAATAGATAAAACAATCAGGAAATCCATTTGGAAAAAAAATAGCCAAAGTAATGCTTAGCATGAAGACTGAAGTAGGATGCATTACAATATCAGGCCATAAACTATACTACAGAGCTATAGTAACAAAAACGACATGGTATTGGCACCAAAATAGACATAAAGACCAATGGTACAGATGAGAAGATACAGAGATAAACCCAAATAAATACAGTTATCTTATACTAGACAAAGGATCCAAAAAACATACTTTGGAAAAAAGGTAGCCTCTTCAAAAGATGGTGCTAGTAGAACTGGAAATTCATATGTAGCAAAATTAAAATAAATCTATACCTTCACAATGCACAAAACTTAACTCAAAATGGATCAAAACCCTAGGAATTAGACCAGAGGCCCTAAGCCTAACAGAGGAAAAAGTAGGCTCAAATCTTCATCATGTCAGATTAGGCACTGACTTCCTTAACAAGACTCCTAAAGCACAAGAAATGAAATTAAAAAATTAATAAGTGAGATAGATTCAAACTAAAAATCTGCTTCTCAGAAAAGAAACAGTGAGGTGAAGAGAGATCCTACAATTTGGGAGATAATTTTGCCATGCACACATCAGATAGTGCATTAATCTCCAGAATATATAAAGAACTCAAAAAACTTAAAACCAAAAAAACAAACAACTCAATCAATAAATGGACTAAGAAGCTGAAAAGACACTTTTCAGAAGACAAAAAAATGAATCAAAAAATGTTTTTAAAATGTTAAATATTTCTAGTAATTAGAGAAATGCAAATCAAAACTACTCTAAGATTTTATCTAATACCTGTCAGAATGGCATTTATCAAGAATAGAAACAACAATAATTGTTGCCGAGAATGTGGGGGGGAAAGGCACATTCATAGATTACTGGTTGGACTGAAAATTTGTGGAACCACTTTGGAAACAGTATGGAGATTCCTTAGAAAACTTGGAGCAGAACCAATAATAGACACAACTATTTCACTTCTTAATCTATACCCAAAGGACTTAAAAACAGCATACTACAGGGACACAGCCACATCAATGTTCATAGCAGCACAATTCACAATCGCCAAATTATGTAACCAACCTAGGTGCCCTTCAATAGATGAATGGATAAAGAAACATAAATACACAATGGAATGTTAGTCAGCAATAAAATGGAATAAAATTATGGCATTTGCATGTAAATGGAAGAAATTGGAGAATATCATGCTAAGTGAGTAAGTCAACCCCAAAAACCTATGTCCAAATGTTCTTTCTGATAAGATGATGCTGATCCAAAATCAGGGAGGGCATGGAAAAAAATGGAGGAATTTTTGTTAGGAAAAGAGAAGGGAGGGGAGGGAAGATGGTATAAGGCAGGAAAGATGGTGGAATACGATAGACATTATTACCTTAGGTACATGTATGACTGCACATATTTTGCAAAGCTACACCATGTATAACCAGAGCAATGAAATTTATGCTGCAATTGTGTATAAGTAATCAAAATTCATTCTGCTACCATATATACCTAATTAAAATAAATAAATAGAATTTTAAAAAAGACTTAGGTAAGGGGTGAAACATAATTTCATTATCACAAATTAAAATGATAATGATATCAAATTAGTGAAAGACTGAACTTAACAAAAATTTTGTAAATATATAAATAATGAGGATTAGTTAATAATTCTATTTACTTATCTTTTTATATTCAATAAAAACTTTGTATAGGTTAATATCATTAAAATATATGCATAATTCAGTATTTATTATTAAAACTATCTATCCCACAATTGGCATCATCATAATATTTTATTTAAAATACATTGTACAATTTTATAGATCCATGTATCTTTGAGAAATTTCTTATTAAATTACAATGTGGCTTTCTTAAATACATATGCAGAAAATTTGGAAACCTTTTAGCCTATAAAAGTAAAAATTTATTTCTTAGGGAATGATGAGAAACTTGGAGAACCTTCAGTGCCATTGTGAATTGCTTCACTTTGAAATAATAACACTCAGAATGCTTTCAAGCTCGAAAACATATGTATACCCTGTGCCTTTGCATATATATGGCTAATATACCATAAAGAAGTAAATACAGTAACAGATGACACTGGGTATGCAAGAATATCTTTACAGCAATAATTATAGTGGCCAACGAAAGCAAAACAAGATTTACATGTCTTGCAATGGGGAATTGCTACAATAGTACTTGGACTTTACAACAAGGTATTCCAAGGACAGAAAAGATAAGTAAGTGTGCACATACAAACATGAAGCCATATCTGCTACACACTTTTAAGCAAAATAACAATAAAAGTTTTGTTGACTTTACTTCTTTATATTCAATCGATTTTTTTTTTTGGTTAGGTCTAATATCATTAACATCCTGTTCAGAATTTCCATACTTATTGTTAAATTATATATCTTCAGTTGGCATATTATAATATTTTGTTTAAAATATTTTCTGCTATCAGACTGATCCAGGCTTTTTTTTCTAATGTTTCTGATAAAATTATGATATGAGTTTGTTAAATATACACATGTAGAAAATTTTGAAATCCCTTTATATATAAGAATAAAATGTATTCATTTAATATAAATGAATGTGTGAACTAATGTATACATAGTTTTATCCCATTTCCTTCAAACTATTGACAGTACTATGACCTATTTTCCAAATAATATCATCACAAATATTTACACACATTACCTAATTTAACCCTCACTTAAATTATATGATACACTTTATATGTATGTGGGGGGAGTACCGTTTATGAAAACTTCACATATGCATACCATGTATTCTACCATTGCGCTCCATCTCATGAAGCTGAGGCAAAGAGAGGTTGAGTAAATTACCCACAGTAATACAGATAATGATCAGAAAATTCTTTGATTATTTGATTATTCAGAAGGAATTTACAGTTTTCTTTTAATTAAACATATATTAGTTTTTCTAAACCTCTTAACTACTTTCTTTTGAACTACATCAAATGTCAGGATTCTGAGCTTACTGTTGTTATTATAGCATTTGGTAATGTCTTAGGAGATTCTAATGTACACAATAGGAAATATAAAACCAAATGGAAATACTAGGTGTTTTGTAATTGGTTGATTAATTATAGCCACAATGATTAATTAAGAATATGGTATGTTGAAGGAAAAATACTACTGGTTTTGATAACTGGCACTATTATTAGCAAAATTTGTATAAATTTTTTAACTATTAGAGGTACTCACAGATACTTCAATTTTTCACCCACTGGGGAAATTAGATGACAGTACTCTACACCATTTATAGTTACATGAAGCATGTCACTTGTCTGGAACAATGGCTTTTAAGCAGAAGGTATTTATTCGAGAACATTTCACAGAGTCTTTAATTATAGACTATACTATATGAGTCTTGGTGGAGCTTCTTCTGTAAGTAACGGAGTCCCTTTGCAAATCTCCATTAAAGACTCATATTTTTAGACTCGAAAGTTATTACTTACTGTACTATAGCCCAGTCTAACATATGCACACAACAGAATAAAATGTTTGACTTAGATATGTAAAAATATCTTTATTGGGGAACACTAAAGAATGCATTTGAACATAATATCAGGATTTGATTTCAGTAACTTACAATTTCCTGCACTTAATGTTAACATAATTGCTTTAAAGATTTCAGTTGGGAAGACCTATTTTAGGCATGCTTAAAGAACATGTCTTAGTGGAAATTCTAGACTATACAAATCTATCCTGTACGACTCAGAATTACATTACATATATTTACTGAATGACTTCATATGCAGATTTTAGATACAGTACTATGTTGAAAACTTGATAAAAGTATTAGCAGATAGAAATATTTACAAAAGAATGGTTGTCAAGAGTATGTGGCTTAAGATCCCCTTAATGGGAAATTGGAAGTTGGGTCATTAGTAGGAGGAAGGGGAATCTAAGACATCCTTCCAATATTTGAAGAGATAATTTTTGAAAAAAATAATAGAGTATACATCTTTGATTTATTGTTTTGTTTCTCCAGATCTGAAGGAAATGAGACAAAAGGGAAATAATGTAAAAAATTATTAGCTTAAGAATTTTGCCTGTCATATATCTAATATAAGTTGTTGCCTCATAAGTTATTGAGATCTTGATTGCTGCATCAGTGAGAACAAAGGCTAAATATGAACGATGAGCATTATTGTATTTATAATTCATGTGGTGAGGAAACAAGTCTAAGATTCCTTGAATTATAATTGGGAATTCAAGAACATGTTGATACCAAAAATCTAATGAAATAAGGTGGATGTCATTTAATTGTTGCTTCTTTTCTTAATCTTATGTACTGCTTAAGATGGCATTTTTATTACCCTATGAAATTATACCAACTAATGACTAAATGCCATCAAAATACTTTTAGTAATTGGCACTTTTAATTAATGTACTTTAATGTCATTGATGAGCACTTATTATTAACTGTTTTATTGAGGTATAATTGCTATTAAAAAACTAAACATATATTATTTGATGAATTTGGACACAAATGCCCTAATGCTTTCACTACAATCGATGTAGTAATAGACTTAATCTACAGTTCCCAGAGTTTCCTTGTGCCTTTTGAGTTTGTGTTGCATGTGTGTCTGTGTATGTATATGTGTATGATGTTTTTGTTTATGGCAAGAACTCTTAACAAAATCTTTTCCCTCCCTACCTCCCTCCTCTCCTCCTCCTCACCCTCCTCAGTCTCCTCCTCCTCCTCCTCCTCTCCTCCTCCCCCTCCTCAGTCTCCCCCTCCCCCTCCCCCTCCCCCTCCCCCTCCCCAAATATAAAAAAGGTTCCACAGATAATGCAATCAATCAAATAGGCATTATCTGATTTATTTACAAGGCAAACAAATCAAATATAAATTTCCCAAAAGAAGACATACAAATGACCAACAAGTATATAAAAGGTTGTCCAACATTTTTAATTATCAGGGAACTACTAATTTTCAAAAGGATAAATCCCTTCAGAGACTACTTAACCTTTAAAATGCTGCCTTTTGTTATGCAGAAATTATATCCATCACTCTCTCATTACTGACACTTTTGTGTTGCCATAGAGAATACCTGATACTGGATAATATAAGCAAAACAGAAAATGTAACTGCACCCACTGTGTTGTGAGGACTGCTATGTCCTCACAGGAAGAAAGGGATGAGAGTGGTGGAAAATACCCAAGCCCCTCTGTTAAGCCCTTTTATAGCAGCGTAAATTCAATCATGATGGCATCACCATCATTACCTAAGCACATATAAAAAGGGCCAACCTTCTGACACTTTTGTATGTTTTCAACATACAAATCTGGGGGAAGGGCTTGGGTTGTCTCTCATTGTTAGAGCACTTGCCTAGCATGTGTGAGGTACTAGGTTCAATCCTGGCACCATATAAAAATGAACAAATAAAATAAAGTTATTATATATATATATATATATATATATATATATTAATTGGAGGAATACACTCAGACTACGGCAATTGTGTATCGAAACTAATTTACCCACTAGTACTCATTATTTTCAAAATAAATATTATATATATATATATATATATATATATATATATATATATATATAGAGAGAGAGAGAGAGAGAGAGAGAGAGAGAGAGAATTTGAGGCACTTTGGCACTGTGAAAACATCCCATTTATGTCTCTGCTTTGCAGATGTCAGGTGACTGATAGTTCCTATTGTTTTATCTCTATGTCCATCACTAGATCTTCCCAAAGCTACCTTCCTCCAGGCATGGCCAGCCCATGACTAAGCATGACAGGGGACTTGTGCAGGGCTATTTCTCCCCAAGAGAAAGGCATATTTGTCTTGAGAACTCTCCATTGGCCTGGCTAAAGTACGATGAAAATAATTCTAAGGTGTGAGACTCATTTTAACCAAACTTCCTTTTTCACAAGGCTCAAAAGTGTCTTGTACCTCCTGAATTTTCCTGCCTATATCTGCTTTCTTGTCCTCATTTGTATTAGTGCTTCTTCCAATAACTCTCTTATACATCTAATCCAATATTGGATGATACAGCCTTCAATCAATGTTTCAAATTCTTTCTTTCAAGTAAAATATATTTCTCTCTGTGTGTGTATACATATATACATACATATACATAAATATTATCATTCTATTCCATTCTATTAAAATTTTATATTCAATAGATCCAAATTCTAAATACCAAAAATGTGCTTTAACAAATTTTAAAATGAAAAATTCTTCAAAATAAAAATATTAACTCTGTTTATAGGATTCCTATATGTGTGACTAATATTTACATCAGTTTTTTATGAAATTTTCTTTCTACTTATTGTACAATAATGTCTCTGCAGAGGTATGGAGAAAAGAATTCTCCTATTTCTAAAGAAATATTTTTATCAGAATAAATGTGGATGGTTGAAAATTTGGAAATGTCTGAGCATGCACTGAAAACACCATTTCCATTTCAGAGATCCATACAGGCAAACTGAATTTGTCTTGTGTCTTCTCATGCAGGATATTCAGAAAAACGAAACTAAAACCACATAGAATAAAGTTTAAAAAATAAGAGAAAAATTAATTTCTAGTTATCAAAGAAACTTCTTTCAAAGAAACCACTTTATTCTATTGAATTTATCTTCACAGTACTTGTTTTGGAAGGAGGACATAAGATTATTCCATATGAGCTGTATCCACATTTCTCCTGAGAAACACTGAGGAAAAATGTCTTGACATTCTGTCCAAAGTGAATGAAATCCACATGTATACCTTGACCTAAAAGGTTACTGACTTTTTGGCTGGTTGCTGAATAGTTTGCAAGAGAACCCTGCAGGACAGGAATGACAGCTTTCAGCTGAATTAATCAGATCCAGTGATTCACATCCAGTGAGGGCAAGGACTGCACTATATTCAGGGATATAAATTTTCACCTATAACTGTGGCTGAAACAAATAGTTAATGAATTCTGGCTAACTAAGATGTAAAACATGGGAAGGATGTAGGAGAATGTAAAAGGAACAGAAGCTGAAAGATAAATTGAGACCATGCATTCAGCTTGAAACATAGGGCCAGAGTTGTTGTGTGTGGGGGCTGCAGTCATGAGTATAGAGATCATAGGAATTAGGAGAGGCAGGGTGAGAATGACTAGAGAAAAGTTAAATTGTGTTGTCAGCCATTAAGTGGAGACCGAGTATGACTAAATCTTGATACCGATTGGGGACTAGCTTTATGAAAAACATTTATAATAGACAAATTTGTCACTCACAGAAGACCATTATTTGCATTAAAAGAAGAGGCTCTGATTTAAAAAAAAAAGGAAAAGAAAAGAAATTGAAAAATTTTAGAAAATGGGGAGTAAATTAAATCTCTGTAGATACCATTAATATTAATGCAGCTTTAATTATTTAAACTCCTTTTCATCATGAAGTGTTAATGTTTTGACCGTAGTGGTGGTTTGGACTTCATCGGAATTAGTTAAGAAATTGTTGCTTCTATTTATTGCCACTGATGCCTATGATGGTAAATCTTTGACTCATTTATATGACCTGTATGTTTATCCAATACTTAAATTCTAAATAACCCAATAAAAATATTTTATATATCTATACATGATTGAAAAAGAAATATGATCACAAGCCTAATTAAATTATCAAGGATCATTAATAGAGTATAGGTTGCTATTTGTTAATGTTGAGTATAATTTTTATGGAGTATATGAAACATAGGTAAAGAATTAATTTGTCACTCAAATTGTTTTGAGTAAAATATTTATTCAAAGAAAACATTTCACAATTTAACCAAATGTCTGACATAAAGAGCTGAAGTATGTATGCCATTATAAAAAAAAATTTTGATTGCAGAATTAATACACACAGATAAGGTTGCTCCTATTACTAGAGAGTACAAAAGATCAGAAAATTGTCCAAATTTTCCCTGTTACAAACTAGAGCTCAGAAATTGTTTTTTCCCCTATTTTCCTGTGAATAGAGTGAGAGTCTCCAAGGATCTGAAAGGTCCTTTTGCCAATACATTTCTAAGCATCATATAGAAATGTGCTATAATCAGTTGGCAAGTCAGATGCCAGCTTGATGTCAGCAATTTTCTTTTTGAAACCAATTCTGCACTTGGCATCATGAGGAAATATTGTGCCCTTTGAGCTTGGCAAATTTATATTTTGGGCAATTGAATGTAGCAATCATATTAATTTTCATGGGATATTGAAAAGACATAAAAAGAAAATGAAATATTATTGAATATTTTGTAATATTTGAAAATTCTAGAGTATTTCCCTAACTGCCTATTTCTTACCAAAGAAATCACCACGAGTAGAAAATAAAAGAAATTAAGATACACTACATAAGATAGCTGAAGAGAACTAATGACAGAAGAAATGTGTATACACTTGCCTTCTTTATGGAGGGTGGATTTATTTTAATTAAACTATTTGTGTATTTTTCAAAACTGTTTATATTATACATAGCTGAGGTTTTAAATTTTGAATATATGACTATATTTGCTTTATAAAAGCAACCAATTTACAAAATTATTCTATAAACTCAGCAAAAATTATTAGAAAACAAACTTTTGTGAGCTATACTACTTTGAACTTTGACATATCAAATGCAAAATTTTTTCTCCATTTAAAAACATATTATCTAGAAAAAATAATCTCATAGGCAATGGATCTCATCATAAAAAAGGAAGTATCAGTGACAAAAAAGTTAAATACAACTGGATATATATATTATGTATATATATATATATGATATCCTTATCTATCTGTCTATAGATATCTATAGATAGATATTCTTATTTATCTATCCATTTATCTATTGATTGACCTATCTAGAATATGCTAGCAAGCAAGTACTAAATGAGAGGGACTTTATTAGGGAGATTGGCTCAGTTAATTATGGAGGCTAAGAAGTGTGGGATAGGCTTTCTAAAATCTGGAGAACAAGCACAGAATGTATTAGGGCTCAGCCCAAGTCTAAAAGCCTCAGACCCAGAGAAACAATGGTGTATTCTCAATCTATGCCCAAAGTTTGACAGAATTCAGATGACTGCTGGTAAAAGACCTGGAGTCCCAAACTGAAGAGCCTGAGGTCTTGATGCCTAATGACAGGGAATGAATGGCACTACAGCTCCAGCAGAGAGAGACAGGAAATTTGTCCTCCAGCAGAGAGAGACAGGAAATTTGTGGTATCTCTCCACACTGAGGGTGAAGCATCCCCAACTCACTCCTCTGACTCACGTGCCAATTTACTCTGAGGACACCCTCCTACAAACACTCAGAGAAAATTGATCAGCAGATATCTAAATATCTCTTAATCCAGTATATCTGACACCTAAAAATGACATAAAATTTATTAATCATATTATATATGTGTTTGAAGAATTCATGATGCAAATGAATAAATTTCCCAGTGTGGCAAAAATAACAGACACCAAATCATGAATCAAACTGCAATATCTCACTCTAAAGCATGTCCTTTCCAAGTTAGTAAATATTTTCTGTATAAATGGAAACATTCATTGAATACTTTAACTACAGTTAAAATTGTGAAGCAGGTATTGAAGTCTTATTGCTAATTGGTAGGGTTCATCCAAACAATGTATTAGTTAACCCAGAGCAATACCTACAGTTTAAACTTTCCAAAGATTGCAGAAGCCTTTTGGAATGAAGAAATTCCAACACTGTGATTTAAAAAGTGGGATCCAACATAAAGTAATTTAAGAGCAAAGATATGCAATAATAATCATTATTTGTGTGTGTGTTTGGGGGTGGGTACTGGGGATTGAACCCAGGGCCTGATGTGAGCAAGGCAAGCACTGAGCTACATCTATGGGTAATAATAACCACAATTTTTAACTTAAAAATAGCATGATGATGCATGTGGATAGAATAATGGTTTGTCCTTTTATCAAAAATATTGTGTTCTCTGACCCATAGCCTTTGGTTACTTACCAGGAATATATCTGCAGGCTACTTTATTTTCATTTTGGGCACCTTTCAACACTTTCAAAGTCTTTATCTTGTAAATCTGGAGAAGTCTATTCTCTGCTATGTGCCTTGGCAAATGTCGGCTATTGTATTAATTTGTTAGATATGGTGAGTGTTTTGCTTGTTTGCTAGCATTTCTCTCTGAACCAAATCTCTGCTTTGAACTCTTGTTGAGCCATAATATTTTTCTCTAAGAGTTGAAGTAAAAGATAGTCAGATATTGTGTTGTTTCAGTAAGAAGAACCATTTCATTTTTTGTCTGAGTAGAAAATATTTCCTTTAACTTCTTCTATTTAACTCACTTAATATGTTTCTGGCAATAGATTTCTTACCCTACGTCCAACCCCTTCATTCCCAGTTATGTGCCGGCTACACCTGGAACATTCTGGGTTCATCATTTCACCAGAATTTCCTTAATCACCTGTCAATTCATCTGTGTCTATGTGCCTAGTACACAGTATTTCACCCCTACCCCAGAAAATAGTCATTTTCATCAAATGAGCATTTTTTTTAAAAAAAAATAATACTCAAGCTTAACTTTCCATTGAAAGCAGAGAAATATGTTAAAATCATATAAACACTACTGTGCTTTTATGTGGCACATATTATTTCATATATTTTTTTCAATCTACCCACCAGAAAAACCAAACTGTTTTTTTTTTTAATAAGTCACCAGGAGTTACAGTATTCTCTATATTCTGTCAATATCATTTTCTCCTTGTTTGAGTTCACAGAATAAACCTTGTCTTAGTAAGTTTTTTCACTGCTGTGACTAAAAGACCTCACCAGAACAGTTATAGTGGAGGGAAATTTATTTGAGGGTCTCACAGTTTCAGAAGTCTTAGTCCACAGAAGGCTGGCTCCATTCCTCAGGGCTCCAGGTGAGGCTGAACATATGGTAGGACAAGGTAGAGGAGGAAAACAGCTTGTTTCATGGTGACCAGGAGGCAGAGAGACTCCACTTGGTAGATACAAATACATACCCTAAAGCCATGCCCCAATTCCCGTTTTTCCAGCCACACCCTACAACTTCAGTTAATCCCACCAGGAATTAATTCACTGATTATGCTAAGGCTATAATCTAATCAGTTTTCCTCCCAACCTTCTTGCATTGTCTCACACATGAGCATTCAGGGGACACCATATCCAAACATAACAAACCTGAACAACAGAATTCTGTGAAAGACCCCTTGAAATAATATATTAGTAAAATCTGGGGAACATTTTCATTAAGGTATGTAATGAAAAAAATGATGAAAATCATCATAATAAATAATAACCCTAATAAAATATTAAATAGAGTATAATAATAAAGCAAAAAATAGAACATTGTCTTCTCTAGAATTTAATTAAGAAAAATGTTGAAATCCTAATTTTGGAGTGAGATTTTTTTTCCACTGTAATATTTAATTGGTGACAGTCCACAATTCTGATTTGGTAGATAAATGGTGCCCAAAGTGGAAATGCTTACATGCACATGTCTTTGAAGGTAATATATATTCAAAATAGAGGATTGTCAGGGTAATTTATGTAGAAGTTATTTTCTTATTCTGTGTGTATGTAAACACAGTGGAATGATCACTTCTCATTTTGGTTACTTATAATTGATTGCAAAAATTTACAAAGAGAAATGCTAAGATAGAAAAATAAGTCTCTCTAGTTCTCTACCATCAGTAGCAACGGAATTTCAGATTTAAAAAAAAACTGGTAAATAAATAACAACAATTTAACTTTTCCAAATTAAAACAATTTCAAAATACTGAACCCAAAGGGAAGAGACTGAGTCAACAGCAACCAACAAATACTTATAATTCATTTAAAATCTGTTTTACAGAATCTTACACATTATTATTTATTAATAGGTGACATTATAATGTTTTACTCTGATAATTTACATTTACAAGCTTTGAACTTTACTAATCATACAGTCCAACGGAAAGTTCTGTAATTCTCTAGCTTCTCTTCACTGACATAAGTAAAATAAATTTATAAAAAAAAAATAAGAGGAATTAACGATGCTCCACTAGAGTATGAACTGGAAATAATTTTATGCTATAGCTAATAAAGTCAGGACCAAACAATTTGCTTAATGGGCACTATGAAAATATGCTTAATAGGCAATGCAGAAAAATGAATTACAGTGTTCATCTCTCAAACCCCCTTAGGCTATGCAATGTAGACAGTGCCAAAGCAAAAGAAAATCCTACTTTGAGTAATTACAAGATAGAAGAGAATAATCAAATTACTTAAAATGGATGAATGGATTAGAAGAAAATCATGAAAATACCAAATATCATATTTAAAAAGGGCATGATGCACTGCTTGATTGGAAAACCTCATCAACTATGACCTTTATATTAAACTAGAAAATAACCAATCTAGAGCTTCAATAATCTCTTTAGTAAATGCATTCCAAGCTTTATCATTATATATAATTTATAGAACTGTCAATCCATATTGTACTTTCACACAATTAAAATAATTTTTAATTTAATCCAGGGATCTAATAATGAAAGATCAACTAAATCAGCACCCATAGAAAGCTCAAACAAACTTATATATCAAATTCAGATCTTTCATATGAAAAAAAGAATAAAATATTCTAATAGATTGATAAATAGAATATCTATGTTGTGCTTTGTAAAGTATGTTCCTGATTACATGAATTTGTATCAGAGATCATGGAATTGATTTCTCTTGAGTTTAAGGATTTTAATAAGAAATGCAATTTTTCTTACGTATATTTTGAGTTAAATTCCCTATGATGGGAAAAAAGCAAAAATTGGATTGCCCTCTTACATATTCTTTACTGGGCTGATTATCACATCTCCAGACACCAAGAGTTCACTTGTGTCAGCCTACTCCAAAGAATTGGCTTTGTCTGATAGTCAGTAAATATATGTGTCTCCATCCCTGTCTTAAACTCAGCTTCCAGAAAAATCCAATTCATTTTCTTAATAAAAATGAATTGCATTTTCCTCAATGATTTGTCTTTCTTTACTCTTTAATAGAAAGGCTCTTATTCTCCTTCTTTTGTCCTCACATTTTGTCTCTATGTCCTATTTTTCCACTATAGTATATTGTCAGTCCATCATCTATAAGAAATTATTTACTTTAATCCTTAGAGTGATTTTAGCAGGTACACAAGCATTATCATAACTTTGTTTCTTTTTATTTGTTTGTTTGGTTTTTTCAACTGATATTATATGCAGAACTTGATAGTAGAAATTTTTGCTTGAGCTCATGCATTTACTTAGTGGTAGATTTGAGATTAGAATCTGGGCAGTCAGATCAAACTTTTTTTTTACTGCTAAACCATAATGCTACTTTCTATAACTTAAGGAACCCACTGTTAATGGACAGTAGGACCTATCATGATAGTCCCTTTTAGAAACTGATCAAAATTTCATTTAGTTCTTGCACAAGTATGGCTAATTAAAATTCCCTCTATATAGAGAGATTATTTATGAATATATTTTAGACTTTTATTCTAGGTATGCAATTTTTGCAAAGTCTTCTTACAAAGCCATTAGGGAAAATGCTCTAAAAATTTTGGATAGAAAGCAAAAGAAAGATTTTGGATGACAATTCACTTAGACACTCATTCAGTTCTTTTTACCTATTACCAACTTAATATAATTATCTAAATCTACAATTCATTTTTCTTTATGTCCACACTGCCTTAGTTCCTAGTTTATCAAATTCTCTCATCCATTGTAGGTTCTAATTGGCTTAACCCTGTACAAAACTCTTGTAGGTTTGAGGTTATATAATAAACTCTATTCTGTGCTTGCATCTATTTACTTGTAAATTCATGGGTTAATTTTTTTTTCTGACCAAAGGTTTTATGTACCAATTAGTGTTGTTTCTTAATTTATTCCCAAATATGTTATTTTCAGTCTTTCGTAAAGATCTCTGGCATTATTTCTATGTATATATTTCTGTTTTATTTAATTATTTCTTAATTCTCTAAATTTTTAATATTTGAATTTGGATATTTGAATTTTTAATATGTTGAATACATTTACATAGGAAATTATCAGGACAGGTAGCAATATTTTTACTTACCACATTATTGTTTGACAAATTCACATATTTATTTTTACTATATTTAAAATTAACAATCACTAGAATAAAGATAATCAAAACTTAATTCTTTTTAAATTTCATTGGTGGGTTTAATTTGAAAGCACACAAGTTTCAATAAACACTATAAATATTCCTTGGAATCCTTGCATTTTTCTTCTGCCAAATTTTGCTTGGAACTTCTTTACAAAATTAATTGTACATCCCCTTTAATGAGTATTCTTGTTTTCAGGTTGTCATAATTTGTAGAGATCATTATGATTTGTCATATTATTTCAATCACTATTTTTAATCTAACAAATTTCATGTTATTTGTATAATTTGGTGAAATTGAGGGCATTACAATTAAAATTAAGATATTAAAATTAGTTTCATAGGAAGAACATCTCATTTCTCCTGAATGGTTTGCATGTCTGTGCGAGAGTTTCTGTTTACTTTTATTATCAAGTGTTTTCATAATTCATTAACAAAAACAAAATAGACTCAGTTTTAGGTTGTTTATACAAATTCATAGAAGTTGTTTCTTTATTAGGAATGGTCAAATCGTATTGATTAATTAAATAACTTCAAACTGAAAATATACACTAAATTAAACATTTAAATCACAAATGATTTGGATTGTTTTTAAGAACAAGTGTGAAAATGCTTTTGATAAAATTGTTACTTTTTCACTACATAAGCATTATACAAATATGTAGATTTATGAATATTGGTGCAGTGTGTAAATACATTTCTCCTAAAATCCTACTTTCTTTTTTCTATAATATAAAGTTGTTACATGAACATTTGTAACAAACAATTTCAAAGTAAAATTTAGGAATGCAGTTAACCCATGCTTATTTTGTATTATATTAGGGTAACATACATGAAATATCTTCACCTGAAATAAACTATTTTCTAAATGTGTGATTTCATAAAAAATATTTAGAGTAAGTAAGATTTGGAATATTCACATCCCAAGACTCCCATTGTAGGTAGTCAGTTAATGTTCATCTCAAGATAAATTATTTTGAGATATATTATGTCACCTTTAAAATGCAATCTACTAATTATTCTGTTAAATGATCTAAATCATACATGATTACTTAGTAAAGAAAATGCCTTTACAGGAAATATAATGTCTCTCAAATTTATGTCTCACTTAGGGGTTTTGAAGTTCTCATACACCATTTTGATGGAGGCATAGTTTTCATGTTTGTAAAAAATAAGAGGAATCATATTATATTTCTAATTTACCTTGAGCACATGGTAAAGAAAATACTTTCCTCAAATTTAGTACACTCTTAAACTGATAAGTTCCCATGCCTTCTTTTATCTGAATAATATATAAGAGATGAAAATGCTATGGATAACAAGTCCTTTGGGAATCTAAGTCCTGAGAGATTATGAGTGGAATGTAGATACAGATATTTAAACATTTAAGGTTGTGAGGTGTGTATTTTATATTGCTGCAATACCATATATGTACAAACTTGGAATCTTGAAATAATCACATTTATCATTTTACTGTTCTATTTCTGGCATAAATCTTGCTGAGCTTAAATTGAGATGTTGTGGAATCTTCAGTCCTCTTGTTAGATGCTCTTAGGGAGAAAGTATTTTCTCTTTACCTTCCTGCTGCTAGAAACCACAGGCATTCATTAAGTCTTGGTCATTGTCCCCCATCAAAGGCATCAAAGTTTTGTATATCTGAACATGCTTCCATCTCCTTTTCTGAATAGAGCCAGGATAGATTTGCTACTTTTTAAGAACAAATGTAATTAAAATAGGTGCAGCAGAATAACCCAGGGAAATATCATTTCAATGTACTTAATCATACCGGTAATGCTCCTTTTAACCTGGAGGGTACATATTCACATTCTAGGGATATCAATGCAGACATCTTTGGGTACCATCCTTTACCTACCACAATGTGAAAAATCAGTAATGTAGCTACAGATTCATAACAAGATCTTTCTCAACAATGTTTTTTATATATATATTACATTTTTAAAAAGAAAAAGTCATAAAAACTATTTAAGCATTTACAAAAATGTATTAAATATTATAGTCATATAGTCTACATATAGTCATGACATATAGTCATGACAACTATTTATTGGAAGCTCAACAACATTTGTTGTGGGTTTCCATAACTTTACCATAAAAATTCTAAGCAAGGGCTGGGTTTGCAGCTAAGTGGTACAGCACTTGCCTGGTACATGTGAGGCACTGGGTTCAGTCCTCAGCACCACATAAAAATAGGTCTATATAAATTAAAGGTATCCTGTCCATCAGCACCTAAAAAGAATTTAAGCAAATTCCTAAGAATATATTTCAGTGATTCAAAATTTTAAAAACAAAATGGGCTGGGGTTGTAGCTCAGTGGTAGAGCACTGGCCTCGCAATTGTGAGGCCCTGGGTTCAATTCTATAACCACATAAAAACAAATAAAGGCACCAAGTCTATATACAACTAAAAAGATAATAAAAATTCAAATAAATAAAATAAATCCAAAAAAAATTTCTGAAAATTTATATTCCCAGGCTATAAATAATAATTGTATTGTACAGAAAATTTACTCTAATAATCATGACATTATATACTTATATCACCAAAGTAAATAAAGCAACTAAGGATTGGAATAGAAAGAGCTTTGGGTAGGGAATAAAATTTGAGCTATAATTCCAGTTTTATAACTTTCTAAAATTGTGACCACGTTATTCACTGAATAAATTTCCCAAGACAGAGACCTGATTGTTTCATAGAAACAAAGAAAAAACAAAAAACTCAGAAAAGTGAGTAAAACCAAGCACACATGCTATTTGTTTGGCCCCTTGCAATTCCCTCTCCACCAACTTCTGCTTTTTTTTCTTCTTGTTTTGTCATCAAGCACTTTTCCAAACCATCTGTATGTGAAAAAAACTATATATATATCATCTATTTTTAGTACTTAAAGCCTAATTAATTCTAACTGGGCAACTAAAGCACAATGACATCATTTTATATTTCCGCAAGTCAGAAATTAATTACATGGGTTTCTCTCAAAATAATAGAATTTTATATCATTAGGGGAGGGATCAGTTGAACACATGTTTTTAGATACATAACTATAATAATTAGCACTTTGTGCATTTCTACAGAGAACTTAAAAGATGGATCATAATACAAATAACTAAACTTTATTCTTCAGTTTTACTATAAGAGAATGTAATGAGTTGATAATATCTGGAGAACTCCAATTCCATACATTATAGTAAAATCATCACAACATGCACATGGAGAGTCAAGATGACCTTATGGAAGAATTACAATGTCATACAAATTAAAAGCCTACTTTAATATTTAAAAGTAAATTAGTTATATTTAAAAATCAAACATTAAAAACTATTTAAGCATATATATGTAGTTTTTCACTTATTTTAGCTCTTCTTAATGTCAATTAGTTCCATATGTGTTATTAATTATTGTTTAATATTTCAGTCAATTTTATCATAGAAATATAAAAATATAAGGTCAGGGTTTTTTTACTTTCTTAATTATTTGCTGATAAGATTAAAATTGGTTCCTTTATTTCACATAGTAAATTTTTTTAAAGAAAATTTTGAAAGTTGTCCTATGAATTGCTCAGAATTTCTCTTCTGATCAAGAGAAAGTGATATATTTGCTGTTCTGTATGCTTTTTTTTATTAACTAACTTTTCTACTGAGAAATTCTATCTGTAAACAGAATTTTTAAAAGGATTTGTGTTAATCCTTCCACAGATACCCTGATGTTGAAATCAGGTATGAGTAAACAGATACATTCTTTGTAGTCAAAATTAAATGCTACTATCAATATGCCCAGAAGTGTAATTCAATTTGCTAGTAACTTTGGAACAGATATGAAGGTCAAAAGGTACTTGGAAATAAATTTGGGGATTAGGATTATTTGTCAGGATCTTATTCTTAGGAAGTACTGTAATGTCTCTGTATGAAGTACATATTATTTAGAAACTGCTATGATCAAAGAAAGCAGGCTTTATATCCTGACTTCCTTTTTCCTTGGATTATATTCATGCAGTGTTAATCTATTATTTTTATACTAATTTCAGGACCAAACATAAATTTATTTTCTCCATTTTAGTCAGGATATTCATGATTATAATTAAGATAAATTTTGTAATTTTAATTAGATGGTTATTTGCAATTTCACAAACAATTTTAATTACATTTATAATATTTTTTTTAGGTAAAAAGTCTTTAAGAACTGTGATAACCATATAGTAGATGATATACCAAAATCTTAGGTGACACAAAATTATGGATTATTCATTGTAATTGACTGGTATTGCTCCTTCCACACATCACTGCATCTCAACTGTCAATCAGAAAAACCTGGAGGGATAATTAAAATACAAATACTGAGATTCATATTGAGATTGTTTGCTCCATCTGTCTAGTCTATCTCTGTTTCTAAGTATATTCTTACCTTTATCTCTGTCTTCTTCCTGATGATACAAACATACACTTAAGACTCATCATCACTGGTCAAGGTGAGACTGTACCCAGCAGAGAGATTGAGTAAATTATCAGTGACCACACAATGTCAGTGGGTGATTGATTTGACTGTACACTGTTTCCTAGCATTTTAACAGATGATGCAAAATACAGTTTAGATACTGAGATAAGAAGAACAAAAGGGAAACATTTGGTTAATCCAAATGACTGCAGGGTTTTACCTCTGGATAAGGGTATTCATGGAAAGAGGGCTTATGTCTATGTTTAAATGTTTAGAAACCTTTTAAGTAATGAAACAACTAATGAAATATACATATTTAATTGTGCTCATTCGAGCTTGAGCATGATGTGATGAATTAAGAATTTAAATTTTTTTTTAAATTTTCAAAATATGTTTTAAAGTGAAAAATATTATAGCACATTTCAATTTCATATCATAACCACTACTTCACAAAAAAGGAGGAAATTTTTTCATAATAATTTTCAAAAACTGTATTTTTAAAGAGAAATGATTACGTTTAGTACTAGGTATACCTTATATAATTAATACCAAATAATATTTTAAGTTTACATCATTACTGAAGCATAACTGAAAATAAAATTGTATAATTTTAAGATGTAAAACATGATTGTGTGTGTGTGAAACTATTACCATAAATAAGTCAGCTAACAAATACATTAAATCACCTATATAACTGTTTGTTTTGTTTCACAGTGAAAACATTAAGCAATTTGAATGCATTCTCCATTATTAACTACAGTAACCATGTTGTATGCCAGATCTCCTGAATTTATTCATCTTGTAACTTGCTTAACCTTTGATGAACATCTCCCCTTTTATCTCACCCACTGATACATTCTGTCTTTTCATTAGTTTAACTCTTTTAGATTTCACATACCAGTGATATGACCCAGAATTTATCATTCTCTCTCTGACTTATCATCAGCGCCATGAGTATCAAAAGCAGGATGAAACATCACCTCATATTTGTGAGGAAAGCTATTATCTAAAAGATAAGAGATCACAAATACTGGTAAAAATATGGTGAAAAGAGGCTCTGTACATTCTCAGGGAGAAAGTAAATTAGTAACATCATTATGGAAAAGAACATGGATGAGTTTTGAAAAAATAAAATTAGAGTTACCATATCATTCATCAAATCTCACTTCTGAATATGCACCCAAAGGAAATTAAATAAGCACTACTTAGAATTATTTGCATACCCATGTTCATTATAGAACTATTTAGAATAGCCAAGATATAGAAACAAACCAAATGCACATCGGTGGCTGAATGAATGAAATGTAGTGCATGTGTTTGTCTATGCATATACAATTATTCAGCCATATACATATAAAAAAGAAACTGTCATTTGTAATAATCTGGAAACATGTTGAAGAAATTTCATTAAATGAACTAAGACAAATTATATTTTCATAATTCAATATGATCAATGTATTTCATAAGTTACATGTGAAGTGGAAATTGTGGTGCCTTTATCTTAAAAGTATGTATATTTGTGTTAAATTCTCTCTAGTTAAAACTTTCTGAACTAAGAATAGACTTTAAAATAGAAAAATGATTAATGGAAAGTATTCAAATACTCAATTTTTAAAAATTGATTTTTAATACTACATTTTAATCTATGATTTCTTTTAGATATGTGTCATGATCCTTCTAGATTTCTATTCTCTCTAAAATGGGGAGACTGTTACGTAGTTGGTATGTCATTTGGAAGATTAAAAATCATGAAATGAAGTAATTAAGCTTGTGAGCTTTCCTGACAGAGTGGAAATGAAAGTGGAAAGGAATAACAAAGACCTTTAGAAAGGGTACAGAATAATAAAGGACTTTATTTTGCTTTAGCATTTGTGAATTTAGTAGTGATCTAGTACCTGAATTCATTTCCTTTTTTGTATCTATTCTCAAATAAATGAATAAATTTTATATTTTCCATCCTTGAGAAATAAGATTAAAAAAATATGGGTAAGGTAACACTTTATTTTTAATGAACTTAAAGTTTATTCATTTACTGAAAAAAAAAGTATTGTACGCTTTATTGCCATATTCTATGAGAAGTGGAAACCTAGAACTATATTAAGCCCTTGAAGAGAGATACATGATCCAGATTGAAAGGTAATGACAAAAGAAAATAATTTCTGATGAAAAAGCCATTTCTCTGGCTAGACTCACATGTGGAAATACCAGGAACTAGAGAGGTAGGGCGGCACATGGTGGAAGAATTGTGATCTGATTGTCATGTTCCCCTTGACAACTACTGTAGCAAACACCACTACTACCAGTGGCAGCACAGCATCAACACAGACCGAAGATGGTCACATATTTTTGAAGCATTTCTCTCTGTCTGAGGATGGGACTGCTGCTACGCTTTCATGCTGTGACATCAACACCCAATAAGAATAACTTAGAAGTGAGAAAGTTAATTTTCCCTCAGTGTTCCAGAGGTTGAGTCCATGGTGGGTTGACTCCACCACTGAGTGGTAACTGTAGGCAGATGGGGCATAGATGGAAGAGGGGTGATTGGCAATGTGCCATGGAAGGGTGCATCTTTTTTTTTTTTTTAGAGAGAGAGAGAGGGAATTTTTTTAAATATTTATTTTCCAGTTTTCAGCAAATATAACATCTTTGTTTGTATGTGGTGCTGAGGATCGAACCCCAGCTGAACGCATGCCAGGCGAGTGTGCTACTGCTTGAGCCACATCCCCAGCCCATGGAAGGGTGTATCTTCCCCGTGGTCCTTTATTTTTGCTTTCCATGCTTCCTGGCCTCCATGGGCTCAGCACCTGTCCTTAACCATACCTCTCCTTCAGGATGTTCTGCCTTACCTTGAAACAGAGCAATAGGGTCAACCTACCATGTTAACGGAGAAATGTTCTGATGTAAAATAATACAATTATGAGAACTGTAATTAACATAAGAGTTTGGAGAGGCATCTCATAACCAAATCATAAACAGGGGCCGTTAGTGAAGACTTAAAATTGTCCTAGTGTCCTTCTCAACTTTTTACATTAATACCAAAATTCTGGGGCTGAGTTCATGGCTCAGTGGTAGAACACTTGCCTTGCATGGGTGAGGTATTCTGTTAGATCCTCAGCACCACATAAAAATAAATAAATAAAATAAAGGTATTGTGTCATTTACAGCTGAAAATTAAAAAGAAAAAAAAATAAAAATTCTGCAGGGACAGATTGAGTGTGGAACGAATAGAAGCACACTATGCCGAGCACATCAGGATTTGTGGGATATAATGCATACAGTAATCTTTCCCATGAAACTCCAGGCTGGGAGCAAAACCAGGCACCAACAGCAGGATCAGAAGTCCTTTGGTATTGCATTCGAACACCTTCAAAGCCATTCGATAAACTGCTAATTACCGACATGAGGTAGAGTAGAAAGGTCTGGAACCAATTAGAAGTTTCCAACTATGACTTAAAGTTATAAGAGATGGACAAGATGTTAGTCATTTGAGATAAGATATCACTGATGGAAAACACAACAAGACCAAAACAAGGATATTTAAACAAATGCAAAGCAAAAAAGATAGAGTAAAATTTCCCAGCATATCTCGCTTACTTCAATGCAGAAAGTCATACAGAAACTGAGTGAAAGCAAGAAAGTCAACAAAGCGAGTCTTGCCTGGAGAAAGAAGATCCTTACATGAGCATTCGGCTGGCTGAAGATCCTGGGGATTATGAGCATGACTTTTCAATGAACCATACATCTATTGCCCATAATATTTCCAAAAAAACTACCACATCATCAGAGAAAACCCTAGTAAAAGTTTGGAACCAGTCATCCAGGCAGCTGTCCGAACAGCTAGAGTTCAGGTCAAGAAGCAGCAGGACCAGTTCTTACTGGCTCCTCTGTGAAAATTAGAACTGAAATTTTTCAAATAGAGAAATAATGCCATACGAGGGAGAGGGAATTCCTTGGAAGCACAGACCCATTTAACAATGAACTTAAAATTTGTGTCATCTGAAGGTAGAAGTGGATGTGGAAACAATTGTATCTGAAGTGGCACAAGCTGAGGAACAGGTCATCAGGAGGCAGAAGCATCAGGAGAAGGAGATAGCAGAGCCACCCTAGAGCAGTGAGAGCAGCATCACTCCTGAGAATGAGCAGGTGGCCAATCCTGGGAGAAGAAAGACCACAACATTCCAATGGACAGAGGAGACACAGTTTGAAGAAAGAACAGAGAGCCCACAAAATGGTGAAGAAGCCCCGCCCACTCCTTAGGACAGAGGTGGGGTCAAGAGGGGCTGGACAGCAGGGAGGAGGAGGAGCCACTGCGAGTCATGCTGGCTCACAGAAGAAAGAATAATTGTTGTTTTGTTTTATGTGTCCTAAATAACTTTCTAGGTGATTTTTTTTAACTGCTCTTATGTGGACTTTATTATTTCTTGTCTATTTCAGACACAAAGGGCTTTTGGATTATGAACATCATGAAATCAATGGCGTAGTTTGTCACCACAAATCTGTGCTGGGCATAGTGTGCTTCTCTTTGTTCTACACTCAACCTGTCCCTGCAGAATTTTTTATTATTTTTTTTCTTTTTAACTTTCAGCTGTAGATGACATAATACCTTTATTTTATTTATTTATTTTTATGTGGTGCTGAGGATCGAACTCAATACCTCACCTATGCAATGTTCTGTTTGTTTGTTTGTTTTTCAAAGTTGCATTTTATTAATTCATTTTAGTTATACCTAATATTAGGATTTATTTTGACATAATTATAAGAATATAAATGGTTCTAATTCAGGACCTAGTACTTCCTTTCACTTCCCTCCTACCTCCCAATTCCCTTCTCTCTCTTCTACTGGTATTTCTTCTATTTGTTTTGTGGTTTTGTTGTTGTTGTTGTTTGTTTGTTTTATGTTTTAGGAGATGACACTTTTCTTTGGATCTTGTTGCTAGCCCTCATTTGATAAAAGCCTCAGAATTGAGAAAACATTCACCTGGTTCATAAATTTGTAGTTATCTTTGACAATGCAGAATCTCCTCTTCAAAAGGTCTCCCTTCACCTCATCTAAGCACTTACCAAAGCCATAGCTTTAAACAGTCCCTAATTAACAGCTTTCTGAAAGGCTCTTCTTTTGTATTTTTGCAGAGAGCACCTTATTAAGAACAGAATAATGTGTGCACAGATATTATTATGCTTGCCATTTTTATTCTATATCAGTGTCAGATATCAAGGGTTATGATAAGGGACACAGTGTAGCCTGCAACTATCTGCACTTGGATGTGCTGATCCATAAATAGTCTCCACATTTAGTTAAGTCACTAGCTTATAGAATAATCTGTAATGTGAATATAGCATATACATGTTATCTATAATGATTTTTTTTTCTATTTAAAAAGTGTGTATGTTCTTGTAAATTCATCCTTTATACTAGGGGATAAAACAGTTTTTTACCAACTTTTTCAAAGACCAACTAGATCATGAAATGCAAGGAAAAAACAATTCTTTCAATGGACTATATATCTTCAAAATGATTAGCCCATTCTTAAAGAAAAGCAGCTGGGAATTAAGTTCATCCACTTGAAACTGTTTTTAAATGATTAAAACATTGTAACTCTCAATGTTCGGGATCCATAGATAAAAGACTACACTTTTGATAAACTCTTGGTAGTCTTGGAATCCAGAAGGAAGATAGTTTGTGCCATGTATGCTACCTAAAAACTACAATAGATTTTTACTATATCTGTTAAATTGTATATCTGTTGTATATATTGTAATCAGTTGTATATGTGATGGTATACATTTCTTAAAGATCCAAATATAATTTTAAAAATCAAAGAAAAATAAAACATATCCTTTCTTAGAAAGATTCTTTTTTTTTTTTAAGAGAGAGTGAGAGAGAGGGAGAGAGAGAGAGAGAATTTTAATATTTATTTTTTTAGTTCTTGGCGGACACAACATCTTTGTTTGTATGTGGTGCTAAGGATCAAACCCAGGCCGCACGCATGCCAGGCGAGCACACCACTGCTTGAGCCACATCCTCAGCCCTTGGAAAGATTCTTATCTGCTTTATATCCTTAACATGATAATTACAGAGAAGATCAGTAAATAAAGAAAAGTGAACAGAGAGAGGGAACAAATGGGAAGTAACAGGCACTGAATTGGAACAAATTATATTCCATTCTGGTATAATTATATAAACATTAATATATTATGTACAACTATATTACATTACATAAATATTATATATTTTACATACAACTATAACAACATAATTAAAATAACAAAAAACTGAATTAAACATGAGGTTGAATAAAAGTCATACTTTAAAACATGTCACACTTTTTAAGAGATTTCATCATAAAAAAATGTATTGTTTTAAAAGCAAATCTAAAATGTCCATTAAGTTCATATATACAAATTATCTTTAGTCTATGTCTCCCATATGGGCCTTAAGTGCAGTTCTTTCCTCCAGGAAACACAAATAACTTTGAGTTCTGTTCCATGTAATTCAAGAACAACCTGCAAAATTTTTAATGTTGCTTATTGTACAAATGGAAATGAAAGGCACACTGTGTAGAATGTAAATTTTAGCCCACACTCCAAAGCATTGGTGATTAATAAGTATTATTTTCAATTTTTCCTATACATGCTTAATTTGACTATAAATATCTTGTCTCTCTCAAATTTACTTTGACCTTCAAAATTCCTGCTTTTGACTAATAACAAAAACATAACTGGCAAAGTGGTTTTACAAGATTTAAAATGTGTGACAACCTCTTAATAGCATAATACATGTTTGAAATCTAAAATAATTATAGCACCCAAAAGTCAATATTTTTCTCTGTAGAGGAACTTAAGTTCTGGGCTGAAAGCACATTTTTAGATTAGCATCTAATGTATCTATCCTTCCTCTGCTAAATAAATACAGATACAATTAGATACTGAGTGTTATCCAAAATCTGGCTATATGGAAAGGGCTCTTATTTTGAAAGGGCTGTGTTGGAAACCTAATCTCCTTTGAAGTAGTATGTGGAAGGAGGGAAGTAAAAATATGTGATCATTTTGCCATGAAATTATGCAAAAACTAAGGCCCTCACAAGATTGTGACTCATTTTCTTGGTCTCCCCAAGTCCATGACCATTAACAGATAAAGTTCTACTATTTACATATTAGTCTGAAGTGTTCTCTCATAGCAGCAGAAAATAGAGTAAAACAGGAAGCTCAACCCATACTGTGATAACATAGATTTGGAAAACTTGTCAGTAATGTCTAAAGGAAGCCTGCCCTAGCTGTTCAGATTAGGGTGCTCAATCTTAATTGTTCCAATAAAGAACTGATGGGTTATTTCTCATTAAAAGCCATCTTCTTCAAAATTGTGATCTCTAAAAATGATTCTTCTTCATCACCAAATTGAGAGTATGATGCTTTGGAGTTTTACTTGCAGATTCCACAAAAGTTCTTTGGTCTCACGCTTACTGTTCATGATAATCTTCTTGCACCACTGATTAGATAAAAGTGATAATACTTGAGAGCTTTCCTTAAAGTATGGGTAGTAAACTATAATTCAGGTGTCAGGGCTTGCCGCAGTATGGCTGGGCACAAATCACGAGCCACTGAAGCAGGAACAAGCTTTATTTTTGAACTCCACCAAAACACTTCACACACGCTCCTGGGAAATCTGCCAACCGCCACGTGGCTAGGCCAGGAACCAGCCACCGGAAATATCTCCTCCGGAAATCCCTCCTCCTGCACTTCCCCAACCAATGGGAACTCTCGGGGAATCCCCGGGAATCCCCATGAGAACTCCAAAGTAGTGCGAGAACTCAAAAGTAGCTGCCGAGTGGGATAGTAATCCCTCACCTGTCAACCAATACTGTTGGCAAAATGTCAGGGGCCATATAGACTCTGCCCTGGCTCTCAGCAAGGACTGAATGATTTCTGTTCCATTAGCACCCCAAAGATAGAGCCAAAAATTCCAATGGCCCTTACTCGATTACAATTTACAAACCAAATATCAGCCAAGTTATGATTTCCAATGATGTCTAAATTCTTTGTCAGGATTGGTTAACCAGTCTTCTCATTCAGGAACTGCACTCGGCTGACATGGCTTCTTTCCCACAATGTTAGAAATAGCATTGATTCTCTTCAGCCTTTGTAACATTCATTGCTATTTTAGGAGCATAACAGGTATTATGGGTTGAGTTATGATTCCCTCCTCCATTCACATCTTGAAGTCCAAATATCTTATATATCATAAATTGACCTCAGTTTCTGACAATATGGGTACAGCGGTACAGACTTTTTAAGAAATTCCTTTTTTGGGGAGTACTGGGAATTTAAGTCAGGGATACTTAACCACTAAGCCACATCACATCCCCAGCTCTATTTTGTATTTAATTTAGAAACAGCATCTCACTGAGTTGCTTAGTGCATTGCTGTTGCTGAGGCTGGCTTTGAACTTTTGATCATCCTGCCTCAGCCTCCTGAGCTGCTGGAATTACAGGTACATGGCAGCACTCAGCTTTTACAAAATTTCATTATATAAAATCTACTGTTCAAAAAGCAAAATCTAAAATGTCCAGGGTGTTCTTAAATACAAATTATCTACCTTTTTTCTGTCATTAGGTTAGCTCAATCTGATATGACTAGTGTCCTTAAGAAGGCAGCACTCAGGAGACAGACATGCATACAGTCAGATGCATATCTGTGAAGGCAATATGTGTACAGAAGGCAAAGGCAAAGATCAAGCTCATTGTTCTATGAGTAAGAAACAGTATAGATTACCAGAGAACCATCAGAAGCTAAGAAGGAGGCATAAAATACATTCTCTCTCTCAGCCCTTAGAAGGAACCAACACAGTCATGACCTTGAATCTAGGATGCCTAGTCTCTAGGACTGTGAGATAATAAATATCTCTATTTGATATTCATTTCTGGTATTTTGTTCAGGCAGTCCTGTAAAATCAATGCACACAGTGACATAATTCCCTTATGTTCCTTTATTTTTTAGCCTAAAATGGGGATTTATGGAAATCAGATATAAAAATAGATGGCATTATATAGATGGCCAGGCAACATATTGATTTGTGTTTTTGTCTTTAGGATAGTCCTCCTAAAATATTATTAGAGTTCTGCAAGTTTTGGGCTTGGGAAATTCTTTGAGTTTTTAAGTGAAATCTGTGTGTATGTGAATGTGTTTGTGACCTCTCCAGTGTAAAACACTTCTACTAATAACCTGCTTTCAAAGACTCCCCTTTGTGCTGACCTAAGTGGAAAATGCAATATTAAAGACTTGAGCTTTTCTGTTTCTGCTTTGCCACTCATTCAAAATAGAGGATTTATAATCTCTGCAGGGATTTAGCAAGAACATCAAATAAAGTTGTACATTATAAGAGGTATATAAGATTTTAAGCAATAAACATAAAATTCTACTCTTTCATTCCCATATTTCTCATTTGACTAATCTCAATATCTTATCATCTTAGACAAATTTTATTCTTAATGTGTTAGACACTGTTAATAAATTTAGAATTAACATTTCTACCTTCCTGAATGAAAATCATAATACTAATTATGCTGTTTAATTGTCTTTTCTCTCTAAGGATTCAGAATCTTCATGATTCACTCTCAGGACCAGGGGCAGTATTCCTCAGGAAAACCCAAATGATTTCACAGCTGGCTCAGATTTGAAGCACACTCATTTTCTAAACAATATCTATGAATTTCCAAAGCATTCGGCCAATCCCTGCATAAGGATTCAATTTCTTCCTTCTGCCTTGGCACTTTTATCTTGCTTTTAATTCATCTCTGTGTCTACCAAATGAACATTCATCACACCTTTAACTCTCATTTGAGAAAGAACAATTGGTTCATAACTTCTATGGGTATAAATTCTAAGGGGACAGTATGTCCTCAATTCTTTGCTGAGAATTCTTTGTGGCCCTGAGGGTAAAATCAAGTGACAGAGTATTAGTATTTCTATAATAAGTTATTCTAAGCACTCGTCATTTAGACATTTTCTTGTATTAGATATCTATCCAAACTTTGTTATAAAGCATGAAGTTTAACACAGACAAGCACCTAGGTGGTTTGTGATACAATCTTAGGCAATTCCTGAGCTTTTTTTGTCACATCTGAAATTGGGCAGAACTAAGTATGGCTCAAATATGCTGTTACTCTTTTCTTTAATCCTGTGTCTTGTGACTATTCAATACAAAAGGAATTCTCTGAGGAAAGTCAAGTTTACTAAATTGTCTCAAAGATAATATGTAAATATTTTTCTCAGTTTGCCTTTGATATTTTTTCTCATTTATTTATTTCACATTCATAAAAATGTATAATGGAAAAATTAAAATTTTTCTTGCCAACTTCAAAAAAGTAAAGTGAGAAATTAATTATTCCATGTTTAAAGCATAATTTTTAACTATAGAATACAAATAAAATTTAAAATGTTTTCAAAATAATGTTTCACTTTTTTTCTAGGTGTCAAATTTCTAAACTTATAGAAAAATGGTATAGGAGAAACACTCTTACTTATTTAGTTAGGAACTAAAGATTGAACTCAGTAGTGCTTAACTACTGAGCCATATTTCTCTCCCTTTTTATACTATTTGCATTGAAATTGGGTCTTGCTAAATTGCTTAGGGACTCACCAATTTGCTGAGGGTTGGCTTTGAACTGGAGATTTTACTGCTTCAGCCTCCCAAGCTGCTGGGATTACAGGTATGAGCTACCATGCCAGCTCTCTTATATTTTAAACAGTATAAGTTAATTATTATTTTATAAAAAAAAACAGATTAATATTAGGGATTTGGATTTGAGTCCATTTTTAGAATCCAACTTTAATATAATTACTTCTTCAAAATCCCTGTCTCCAAATGTAGTTTAGGGTTTCAATATACAAGTTTGAGGTTAGGGGTGGTCAAAAATCCTCCCATAACAAATGATTACCTTCTCTACCTTGGAAAACACAAACTCATTATGGAGTATTCATTTAACATATGAAAATCAACAGGATGCTATTGAATTCATACCAATATAATATAATTTGTTCTTCCTGTAATAAAGTGTTGGTAACCCACAGGTGTGCATATGTGAAACCAAATCTATGAAACCTTGGTTCAACTGAGCACATGTGACTTTGTGTGCTTTTAAGGGAGTTGCTTTCCACAGCATTAGAGAAAATAGATTTGTGATTTAAAATGAAGGCAAACTGTACTTTGGATGACACATTCACAGTGATTATGATGATGATATTGATGATGATGAAGAAGATAATGATGATTTCATTCTTTGAAATGTGGTATGAGAATCTCCTTGTCATGGATCAGATAAAATACAGCAGAAAGGAAAGACTGTGATACATAAATGAATAAATATTTGTACTGTGTTCACCTTTAGAATAATGAACAAGACTTGGATTTGAGAGAAAAGAACCCTCTTCCTTTTATTGAAGCTTTGGGAATAAAGATATAGAAATGAAGAATCAGTGAATTGAAGCCTCAGAGTTAACATAAAACCCCTCAAATTTGATGGATTATGATTGAGCAGACCAGGAACATATGAAAACTTTCAGGAATCTTGATATTTGGCTTGGACCTTTGGGCCCTGATAGTAATCACTTTTGTTACCAAGGGAAGTCACTTTCTGCATTGTATTTGGCTTATTTCTGAAGCCTCCAGGAAAGTTCTGTTAGATTTTGCAGCCAGGTATGAACTAAATTCTTTTTTAATTTATTTTTATTTTATTTGGATATAGGGTATGTTATAGTCTGTGATAAAAGTAACTGTGTCCAAGTTTTTTGAAAAGTTTCTAAGTAGCAAATCAAAATAGCTGTCTCCTTTGTGCATATGTGTGTGTTGACTTATGTTGCTTAGAAGCAACAATGAAATAGTATTTTTTTTGGCAGACTTAACAAGCAAATATTGAGTAGATCTGATTTAGCAAGTGTCATGCAGGAGTCCTAACAAATACCTTGTGCAGGAGAACTTAGTAAAACAAAGTGTTAAATGACTCTAAAAGCTCAAGTTTATTGTAATTTGGATACTAAAATAAATTGATTTACAAAGGTGAGCTCCATAGATATAGTAATATAATACCTGAGCCTTGAATGATAAACTGAGACCCATTATAGCACTTTCATAAATGTTTTTACTCCAATGATAAATAATAATAATCTTCTTAGATTTAGAATAATAAGAAATACTACATCTTAATAAATATTTTGTAAAGAGAAAATACAAAAAAATCATCACATATAATTTCCTCTATGAATTCTCCTGGTTTAATATGTAAATTTACATATGTAAGTCTATGAAAAGTGTAAGTCTCCTATCTTACTCCTCCATCCCTTGTTTCTCATGATCTCTTTTTTGCCTCTTTGGAATTTTCAACTCAGAGCACCTAATTTTATAAATACATATTATATGTGTCATTATACCCTAAAAGTAAATATGCCATTTGACATATACAAATCAACATCCAGTACATCTTCTTTGCCAGATTTTTCTCATCTCTTAACAAAAACATAAAAAAAGGAAAAAAAATATGTAGACAGCCTCACTCATACCAGATCTATAATTCTGACATTCAAAGGTATGCATATATCTCAGAATTAGGAATAATCTATGCAGTGTTAAAAATACTTTATTAAACATAAAATAGTGAATGTCATTAGACCATATTTAAACAAAAATTATTTATGTTTGCTGCAGACAGCTGCAGCAAAATAGCTGGGGGTGACGAACAATTTGTGTAGATTGATACAGCAGGAGTGGGAGCCGTTTATTGTAGGATAGGAGGGGTATATATACATTACACATAGCTTATCTTAATTTGCATGAACTAGATACAGCAGTCAACCAATAAGGAATCTCCACACTTAGTGGCTCGCTGGCGTTACTTCACAAACCACTCCCTCTGGCAGAATGCCAGGCGCATCCTGACTTGTTTACAGACTCTAACATATATTGTTTCAATGGTAATAAGTCATTAACAACCAAATTATCTAAAATTGATTTATGCAGACACATATATGAGTCACCAACTGCTCACTTGTTTTGGATTATCAATCACATTGAATAAATATACATTATAAAGATTTCCTGGAATCATTAAATTCCCTTTAAATATACATTATAAAGATTACTGGAAACACATGTCAGGGAATCTGATGTCATGAGACAAACAGCCTATAATAAGTGTCTGAATTTTGCAAGGCCCAAAGCAATATGGTATTATAGTTCGTAGAGAAATGAGTCATGTAACATTTTCTCTTCTTATCAAAAAATATGTTTAATTCCAGTCATTATTCTAATAAATCATTAAATAGGCATTTTAGGCTTTGCTGTTGTGAAGAATTGACTGCAAAACTCTTTCAATGTCCCATAGAAATGACCTCAGAACTGTAACTATTATCTTGTGATGCTACTTCATTTTTGCTTAGTAAATAGAGACCAAATCCCTCACATACACATTCAGAAATCCACTGCTCTGCACTTGCAATGTGATAGGAGCTCTATAAGGAAATAATAAGACTTTAGCCACATTCCCTGCAGAACTTTGGGGTGCTGCTGCTTCATGAGCTTTTCTCTAATGTAACCTTTCAAAGTCAGCCACAAAAGCTCTTATTCTAGATCATACTGGCATCTGACCTTTGTAAACTTACACACAAGAAAAATTGGGAAAAGGAAGATGCTAAGGGAGACATTGTTATCTGTTTCAAAATGCAGCTATACCCACAAGCTACAGAGATACCATGACCTATAAAGTTCAGAGCTGTGTTGATTCTTCCTAACAATTACCCACAGCTATTATGATTTCCCCCATCACTAAAACTGTCATTGCTGAGATAACAGCTTCAGTTTCAGCATTAGAAGATTAAACAAGTAACTGAAATGTGATAGGTAGGGGGAAGTGTTGATTTGATTACTGCCTTTTCAAACTGCTAATACAACAGATTATAAAATGTTTCATCCTCTTTGAACCCTGTCTCTACCCAGGTACTCCTTGTAGTTTTACTCTCCTATATTTCTTTGAGATATGGTATTTTTTTCTTTTAAATTGGCTCTGAGATGGCTAATGTCCAATCTAATTATGTGATATAAGTGTTAATGACAGAATTATCAGATGGTAACTGGGCTTCATTAATGTGTCTCATTATGATTTCAGTCCCTTGTGGAAGGCTGTGGAGGAGGGACCTTGTGCATTCCCTTTCAGACTTAAACCTAACAGTTCCGAATCCATAGCCAGAAAGAAAGAAAGACATCACAGAAACACTGAAGCTCTTTCTCCAGGCTTTGCTGCCCAAAAACTGAACATAATTGATGACTTTATAAAATTCATAATGTAAAAAAAAATAATAAAAAGTCTTCATTTGACAAATACTCTGTAAGACTACAAAAACTATGATTATTACTACTATGATGTTTTTTAACATTCAAAATATATTTTACCTTTTATCAGTTCTTTTCAGTTTTATATAACAGTAGGATCCATTTTGATATTATTATACAAGCATGGAATATATCTTATTCTAGTTCAGACCCAATTACCTGTTGTTTCCCCTCCTTTTTCCTTCCTCATGCTCTCTTTCCTCTATTGAAATTTCTGCTATTTACTCTTCCTTATTTTTTTAAATTAATTTATTGTGGATGTACATAATGGCAAAACCCACTGTGGTATATTCATACATGTACATAGGAAAGTTATATAAGATTCATTCCACCGTCTCTTTCCTTTTCCTAGTAATGGTGTATACACAGTCATTCCCCAAACATCACTGGCTTCATTATCTATAAGCACATTTGAAGTGTTTAGAAAGTGAATAAATTTACTTCAAGGATTATTTTTTTAAATTTGGTTCAGCTTCCAGCTACATTTTTATTAATACTCAGATGAGTATTGTCAAACAATCACACAGATTCCATTTCAATTTTGGTTCATTCAAGCTACTTGCTAGAGTTTCTGATTGAAATATGCATATGTATGTGTGTGCCTGTGCACATGTGCATTGGTAACACTATGCCTTCTGCAACCTGCTTCCCAATAGCTCATGACCTCTAGTGTGTACATCTGGAAAAGGGAAATTCAGGGTATGGAAGAAATCTCAGAACAACTGAGACCAAAATTCTAGGTCTCTATGTATAATTGCATGATTGAAAAAGTCATGGTCTGGTAGATGGCGTGGACTTTAACTAATATCATCCTCTTGCCCTTATGAATTCCTGATCCTATGAACATGACCAAAAGAGGGCCATAGACAAAACTTCCAAAGTACAGTGCCGCAGTCTGGCTGGGCACAAATCAGGAGCCACTCAAGCAGGAACAAACTTTATTTCTGAACTCTACCAGCACACTCCACACACGCTCCCCTGGAACTCTCCCAAATGCCACGCGGCTCCTCCAGGAACCACCAACCGGAAATCCCTCCTCCAGCACTTCCTCAACCAATGCAAACTCTTCAGGAATCCCCGTGATAGCTCAACTGGAACTCAATGGAAACTCCGCAAGAACTCAAAAGTCATCATCTTAATGGCTAGCTGGCATCAACTCTCAACAACTACTACTGGCAAAAATGGCATGTGTTATCCTGACTCGACTGTGGCCCTCAATATCTCCCCCCTTCTGTTTAATTAAACAACAAGCAATGTGGCTTAGGGACCTTGCCTGTTAGGCTGTCCAATACTACATATGGTCCTTACCCATCATCAGATGAGCTGACCTCAGGCATCAGCCTTCGGTCTTAGGTTGGTACCACTGCAATTGGATTTTACCCATCTCTGACTACCAGTCCACTATACAGCCATACTTGTGGATAGGCCTATGCACCAGTGGGGGAGTGAGATTCTTAGCCTCACCCCTGTTGGTCCCCAAATTTGGCCTTGGTGCCAGTGTGGGGGTGAGATTCTTTGGCTCACCTCTATTGGCCCCCAAAATTAGACCATCACTAGTAGAAGGGAGGAGGATACAGAAATGCCAGGACACCATGCCAATTGACAGCTGCTTTGGAAAAATTGTACCATGGGTGACACCATCAGCTCAGATACTCCAGCACTACCACAATTCGCTGCACCAACAGTTCACAATGTATACAAGTGATACATACTCCAGGCAAGTTTTGCAAGCAGTTCAAAGCAGAGGAATCCATCAATATGTCTATTTCCTCCCAAAGTAAATCGACTCCTTGATTGAGCATTACTTGTTGAGTTATTATTCATTGATGCATCAGTTTATACAGTTTACTGTGATAGCTATTGAAGAAGCTGTAGATTGGTTTTATCTTTGTCTTCACAGGCACTGGGAGGAAGATAGGAATTCTGGCAATGATGGCTAAAAAAAATTATCTAACATTCCAACAGGTACTAAGAAAACAATTTTCTGAACAATTTACATTATCCTGAACAGAATTATTAAATATAATGAAAATGAAAGGTGAAAATAAACAGATCTGTTAACATCCTTTTTTGTTCACATATTAAAACAATCCTCAACAGCTGTTTACCCAATTTAAATTCAACCATTTAAATCACATGAATAAAAAAAATTGGATCCATTTTCTCATGAGCAGTCCTCATATATGATATATGACATATGCACATACAGACATACAACACAAAACAGAAGTGTGCACACTAACACAATAAATACAACACATAACATAATAGTAAGGCCTTGTAGCTTTTCACAGGTGAAATCTCCGTTGCATTGTTTAAAACTCCACAGTGAAAAAATAAAACTGATCAGAAAAACATCAACCTACGTCTGTATGAGCTCAAAAAATAAAATAAAACTTTATGATGTGGGAAAAGGAAATAATAAAATAGATATTGAAAAAAGCATCCTGGTTACCACCTGGGTTTGACTCTTATTTGGATATCCCATCCTTTTTCCTGTAACTTGCATAATAGGTCTGAAGGTATTTCCACAAGCAAGCCCCAAGGTTTTTTTTTTACATTTGAAATAGGCTTTAATGATGTTCATTATTCATCAGCCTCCAGGTGTGGAAGAACCAATGTTGCAGATGTAAGAATAGCCAAGCTGGAGCTCTGGATATCAGCTGTTATGGATTTGAGTCAAAACATCTTCTTTTTGGTCTGTAGAAATCGCTTTGGGTAGTCTCTCTGGAATCCATATCGGCTGCTGTTCTTCCTGTGGAAACACACAAACAGAATCCTGACTCCAGACAATCACTGGGTCAGGACCTTTCCATTGTCCTGTTAGAATATCCTTCCAAAGTACCTTAGGCTTATGTACATTTTTTTGGATACATATGCCTTTCTGCAGCACTAAGCCCTGATGAATCCAAATTTAAAAAGTTTAGAGTAAAAAGGGTTATTTTAAGTTTACCTTTGGGGGATATATACCCCTTTCCAATTTTTGTTTTAATAAGTACATTTTAATAGTTTGATGAGCTCTTTCAACTATGCCTTGTCCCTGTGGATTGTATGGAATTCCTGTTATGCGAGTAATGCCAAATGATGAGCAAAATTGTTTAAAAGAGGTAGAGGTATAGCCAGGAGCATTATCTGTTTTTAACTGTTTTGGAACACCCACAGTGGCAAAATTTTGTAAGCAATGAGCTATAATATCTTTAGTTTTTTCTCCGGCATGAAGGGAGCCCATAAAAAATCCGGAAAAAGTTACACCTGTAACATGCAAATATTTTAATTTTCCAAATTCTGGCAAGTGTGTGACATCCATCTGCCAAATATGATTAGGTATCAGTCCTCTAGGATTGACTCCAAGATTAACTTGTGGTACAAAGGTCACACAATTTTGACATTGTTTTATTATTTGTCTAGCTTGTTCCTTAGTTATTTTAAAACGTTTTTGTAAAGTATTAGCATTGACATGGAACCTTTTATGAAAATTTGTAGCTTCTTCTAGTGTAGAGAAAATATGTATGTCATGTGTAGTTTTATCTGCTAAATCTTTGCCCAAACTAAGGGCTCCAGGCAATCCTGTATGTGCTCTGATATGTCCTATAAAGAATGGATCTTTTCTGTCCCAGATTAGACTTTGCATAGTGGAAAACAAAGAGACAACAGTAGAGGAAGGGGAAATCCTACCAGCATATTCAAGGGATACTGTAGCATTAACTATATACTGACTATCAGAAAATAAATAGAGAATCTTTAAACATCTCAAAAGCTTGTAATACTGCATTAAGCTCTACCTTTTGAGCTGATTGTTTGGGTACTAAAAACGTAAAAGTTTGACCAGGTGTAACTACTGCTGCTGTACCATTATTTGACCCATCAGTTAATATATTTGAAGCATTCATTATAGGTGTTTTTTTTTTTTTTGTCATTTTTGGAAAAACTACAGGATTCAAAGACCAAAAAGACAACAAAAGATTAGATGGTAAGTGGTTATCAAATGAAACATTAGATTTGCACATGATTATTGCCCAAGTATTTAACTCATTAGCTAACTCATCAATTTGATCTATAGTATATGGAGTAAAAATTTTATTGGGAGAAATTTCAAACACTCCCTTTGCTGCTTTTATTCCTTTGAGTATTAATTGTCCTACAGCCTCAGGATACCTAGTAAGAATAGTGTTAGGAGAATAAGATAAATGTATCCAAAATAATGGACCTTCTTGCCAAAATACTCCTGTAGAAATATTTTTTGTTGGTATTACAATAAATAATAAAGGCAAACTTATATCAATTCTATCCAAATACATATTTTCCATATATGTTTCAATGATTTTTAATGCCTTTCTTGCTTCAGCTGTTAACATTTGGGGTGAATTTGGATCTGATGGACCTTTTATAGTATCAAATAAAGGTCCCAACTCTCCTATTGGTATGCCTAGATAAGGCCTTATCCAATTTATATCTCCTAATAATTTTTGAAAGTCATTAAGTGATTTGAGTGGATCTACTCATATTTGAATTTTTGGTGGATGGACCATAGTTGAGGATAATAGAACTCCTAAATAATTAATTGGAAAATTTAATTGTATTTTATCTATTGCTATCTCTAGATTATATTTTTTTAATAAGTTTGTAAGTGTGGCATAACATTCTAACAATGTGTTTTTATCTTTATGTGCTAATAATACATCATCCATATAGTGAAATATTTGTAGTTCAGGATTTTGATTTCTAAGTGGCTGGATTGCTTTGTTAACATAAATTTGACACATAGTTGGGCCCTTAGCCATCCCTTGAGGGAGTACTTTTCATTCATATCTCTGATCAGGACCTTCATGATTTAGTGCAGGGTTAGTAAATGCAAAACATGGACTATCCTTAGGATGAATTGGAAAAAGAAAAAAAGACAATCTTTAATATCTATAGCTAAAACATACCAGGTTTTTGGCAAAGCAGACAATTGCGGAATCCCCGATTGAGCAGGTCCCATAATAACCATCTCATTATTAATGGCTCTTAAATCTTGCAATAATCTCCATTTACCAGATTTCTTTTTAATGACAAAAATGGGAGTATTATGGGGAGATATAGAAGGTTGTATATCCCCTCCGCTAATTGTTGTTTGACCAGGTCATGGGCTGTTTGTATCTTTTCTTTAGTCAGGGGCCACTGAGGAACCCATACTCTTCTTTCTAATTTCCAAGTAATTTTTATTGTCTCAGTGGCCCCTTCTGAAAACACAATCCATGTCTATCTATTCCTTGATCCTTTTGAATTGGTGTTGCTATACCTTGTTCTTGTTCTCTTAATCTTTTTTCTTTAATAAAACCTTGTCTAGCCCTAGTAGTTGGCACATTAAGATTGATGTTATTTGTTAATGTCTAACCTAATTGATCTAGGACATCTCATCCCCATACATTTATAGGAAGATGATCCAATACATATGGCTATATAGTTCCTTCACATCGTTCAGGATCCTTCCAATCTAATACCATTGTACTTCTATGGGGATTAGTTACTACTCCTAGGCCCTGAAGCGTTTGAGTGGCCTGTTGTAATGGCCAATGTTTCGGCCATTCCTGAGGAGATATGATGCTAAGGTCTGCACCTGTATCCAGTAGCCCATTAAATTCATATCCTTGAATATTTAGTTTTAGCATTGGGCGAGAATCTAAATTTAAAGACAGTATAGCCCAATCTACACCTGTGGAGCCTAATCCTCTGGAACCTCTTTGTACAGTATGGCTGGAAAATTTATCATGCAGTCTGGGTATTATTAATAACTGTGCTATTCTATCTCCTGGTGAAATTACTGATATACCCCTTGGGGAACTGGCTATAATTTTTATTTCACCTTCATAAACAGAATCAATTACCCCAGGATTTATCAGTCCCTTTAGAGTGGAAGAACTGTGTCCCAATAATAAGCCTACTGTTCCTTGGGGAAGAGGTCCTTTTAACCCTCTGGGAATGATTTGAACTCCATCTCTGGAGTTAGTACTGTTCTGGCGGAGGTGCAGATGTCCAATCCTGCACTTCCTCTGGTTTGTCTGATGAGAGATCTAATGGACAATGTGTCCTGGACACTACCCTGATGGTGTTGCTGGGTTCCTCCAGTGCCCTGTATATTTGTGGTCGTGGGCCCCAGAGTATTGGGCCCCCCTGTCCGTTTTTTGGCAATAGAGCCAGATGCCTTTCTCCACAATATCGTGGGTAAACACCTGGTCCTTGTCCATTTTTTGATAACAGAGTACCCTCTATGGTCATTTGAGAATGGTATTCATTAGCCCAATGTCTCCCTTTACGGCATCATGGGCAAATACCCGGGATTCTACTCCTTTGATACCTAGCTTTGTTAAACCCTCCTCCTACTGGGCAACTTCTTTTAAAATGTCCTGTTTGTTCACAATTGTAGCATGTTTTTGGCCTGGCATCTAAAGCCTGTTGTACTGCAGCTGCCAAAACTTGCCCTGTTCATTAATGTCTCTACATAATTTTATATATGTGTTTAAATCTCCATGTTTCCATGGTCTAATGGCCTCCTTGCACCATCTGTTTGCTTGCTCAAAGGCTAGCTGTTTAATTAATGGCATTGCTTTTCTGTGTCCCCAAAAACCCTGGTAGCTGTTTGAATAGGCCTACCTACAAATTCAGCGTAAGGTTCATTAGCTTCTTGTATTTTCTTAGATAATTGACCTTGTAAATCTCCATGTTCTTGTAAAGTCTTTCATGCCCTAACTGCATGTGCAGCAATTTGTGCATATATAGCAGGATCATATTCAATTTGTTGCCCTTGACCCTCATAAGGTCCTTTTCCTAGCAACATATCTAGATTTCTTTGAGGGTAACCAGCTGCTGCATTTTGCCTAGCTATCTCCAAGCAAAATTCCCCATTGGCAATCTTCCATAACAAATATTGTCTTCCATTTAGCACAGATTTCCACATGCTAGCCTAGTCTTCTGGCGTCATGTCAAAGTTGGTAATGGATTCTACCATGCTTACAGTGAAGGGTGCTTGGGGACCATAAGTTGTTACAGCCTCCTTTAACTGCTTTGCTCTTTTAAAATCTACAGCACAGTGAATTTGCTGCCCTCCTGCCTGCTCAAATACAGGGCATGCTAATCTTTGAGGTCCTGTCTCAGGATCCCATCTATCAACTACAGAGGTTGGGGGACCCAAAGGATATATTGTCTCTATAGGTGGAGCAGTTTATTGGACACTTACACCCTCTGGTGATAGAAAGGTGTTAGTAGCAGCTTCCCTGATAGTTCTTTCTCCTTTAAATTTTCTTCCTCTGATTAGCTAGAGAGACCTTCTCTTTTACTTGATCTAAAATGTCTTTCTCCATGGTCTGAACCTCTAAGAATTTACTTAACACTCTTTCGGTTTGTTTTTTACTAATTTCTAATCTACTATAAAGATAATGCAACTCAACAAGATAACACAAAACAAATCTGAAACAGAATGAAACAAAAACGGAATAAAAAATCGTTGAATCAATTTTCTTATTTTCTTGAAATGTATTTTCGTGGTCTATCTCTATCTCTTCCTCAGGGCCGAACAACTTCAAACCTTGAGCCAACCATTTTTCCCAGTTTGCCTGAGAAAGTACTAGGGATAGGCAGCTTGAAACAAAAACAAAACAAATCAAAACAAGAACACATTGTTTTTTGAAATGGTCACCCATTCTCTTGCCTTCCCTTAGGGGTGAGCAAATTCACTTACCTCCGAGCTTCAGGCATTCCCCACACGGGCCGCCAATTGCTGCAGTCTTGCTGGGCACAAATCAGGAGCCACTCAAGCAGGAACAAACTTTATTTCTGAACTCCACCAGCACACTCCACACACGCTCCCCAGGAACTCTCCCGAACGCCAGGCTCCTCCAGGAACCACCAACCGGAAATCCCTCCTCCAGCACTTCCCCAACCAATGCGAACTCTTCAGGAATCCCCTTTGAGAGCTCAACTGGAACTCAGTGGGAACTCCTCGAGAACTCAAAAGTCATCATCTTTATGACTTGCTGGCGTCACCTCTCAACCACTACTACTGCCAAAAATGCCATGCATCATCCCGACTCGGCTGTGTCCCTCAACAGTACAGGGTTCAGGTAAAGACATTCTCTTGCTCATTTCTGTGGCATTATCATATAAAGTATGCACTGATATCATTTGATTATTACCATGAAGTGATTTAAATTTAATACTCTCATACATACATTAAAAGGGTCTGCAAGAATTAAAACATGATTTTTTAGCTGATAGTCAATTCAAACAGTAACTGTGTAAACTCAGAAATTTCCATGCCTTGTTTACTAATGGACACAATTTATTCCATGCTGAAAAAAATGGTAGAAAGATAGATAATCTTAGGCACTCAGATTAACAACAATTTTTTTAGCATAATGAAGTCTAGAGATTACATTGGATGTCCCAGTATAGACTTCATGTATCATTTTATATAATTTTCTAGTATATAGTATATTCTCTTTGTTTATCTGATTGTGAAAATTGAGGCTAAATTCTTATCTTGGCTATTGTAAATTAGGTATTAACAAAGATGACACTGCAGAGATCACTTCCCATACTGATTTTAAATCTCTTGGATAAATATCAAGAAATTGATTATCTGCATCATGTAGTAGCTCTATTTTTTTTGGCAAAACTTTCATGCAATTTTCATAATGGCTTTTCTACTTTATATTTCCATAGATGGTGCACATGCATTCCAATATCTCCACAACTCCCTCAATAGTTGTTATCTACATTTTATGTATTTATCATTTATGAGTTAAGGAAACAAAATATCTTGCATCAAGTGCAGTAAATGAATCCTTGTATCAAATGATCAATGTGTGGCTGGCTTCTCAGGCCATAGTCACCTTAGTCAGACCAATTGCATCAATGAAATCAATGTTTGCAGTGAATATTATTTTTGGTTGTGTGAATCCTACTACTCCAGAAATGCACCTACAATGTAAATACTTGGGATTTATGCATACTATACATATAAGAATTCGAATTATATTTTATCCAATCATCCCTAAATATCATATATTTTGGGTAAATATTAATTTTCTGTGGATGACTATAGATCATTAATTAGATTTACAAAAGAACACTTTCTGTTTCCTTCATCAAGGTATTCTTAATTCTTTATGATGTATTACTAGAAATATTAAAAAGTAATAAACCTTAAACCATTCCCATTTACAAGCCTGAAGAACTTTGGCACTCATTAGTCATATAATAATTGTTTCTCTTTTTGTTGAAAAATAATACAAAAAGCAAATAGACTGAGTATTGTCTCTTGAGCACACAAAAGACTAATATTGTTCAAATTTCTCAAAAAATACCATTTTTATTACAATATTTGAAATGTATGACTAGAATATCCTCCAATAGAATGTTTAAAATTGTATTTCTGATATTTCAAGTTATTCTTGAGAAGAAATATTATGGTTTTTTTAAGTTCATTATAGTTACACATAATAGCTGGGTTCAGTTTGACATAATCATATATGAACAGGATTTAATTTGCTCCATTTCAGTCCATAATGGTTGCCTCCTATTTCCTTCCTTTCATCCCTCCCTATATTCCCCTTTTATGCTAGTATTTATTTATTTATTTATTTTTACATGTACATTGTCTAATTGTATCAAACTCATTCCACATTTTCTTCCCTTTCTTCTTCCTAGTCGCGCCCCTCAATCTCCTTCTTCTCCACTGATCTTCCCTCTATCCTTATGACTATGATTTTATGCTATCACTGCCCATTATCCCATGAAAGGTTATAAATGTGAAGCCATCTGCTGTATTTTGTAGCACACTAGCATTCTACAAGACTTAGGCCAAACAAGTGGTTGGCTGCCCTCTGAATACAGTGTGAAAATTTTAATACAATAAAATTATTTTAGTCAGAGAAGAAAACCATTTTTATAATTCATTTATTGATCTACTAAAACTCATTCATTTTTATTACTTGAAAAGAACACAAAATAGAATGTACCCTACTTTTGACAGGTACGTAACAAAACTTCTTAATAATGACAGAGGAAGCAAAGGAAAAGATGATAAAACTCTGTTAGTTGATGAGCATGGAGCCTGAAGTCACATTCCCGAGAGCTTGCTGGAGCTGGAAGATTGCAGATGCAACAACATTTAGTGAGAGAGATGCTTAGAAATTCCTCCTACAGTCAAAACACCAATCAGCCACCTTGTTTGGCTGATGTTTACTGGAGTTCTCTCTCTCAGCCTTTCAAAATGACTCACAAGTAGAGAAGCTTTGTTATGCTTGATCACTCTCCATCTTCTCCTCTCTCCTTCACTTCTTATAGTGAAAAAGGCTGAAAGCTTTGCGTCATTCCCTCTTACTCCTTGCCCTGTTATGGAGAGTGCTGAACTAATGGTCGGATGGTGTTTTATGAGGCCCTCAGTGTCCATAGTAAAGACTCATGTTAAATTCATAAAACTACATAGTTCCATAAAGAACAAATTACCTTTGTTGAAGCATTTCTCATGCATTTCCCTATATAGCTCACATGGCTATAAGAAGACAAGGTCCTTTAGGGAATTATCTTCAAGTTTTCCTAAAAATGAAAACTGTTCAAAATAACAGAGAAAAATCTTTATTTGACAAGTTTTTGGATATGATAATAGATGCAAATCTATCTAAATAGTTTAATAGCTTTCTAGGGATCTGGTCATCTCTGTATGAACGGCTTCAAAAAATAAAGTAATTTATAAAATATGACCGATCATGAGAATAACATTTTGATGACTTGTTAGAGGTTTTTTTTTTTTTTTAACCCATTAGTAACTCTTTTTTAATGTGAGAAAAAACTTCTATCTGACTTGACATTAAAGTACCTATACTTTTGTAAGAGTGCTTTGACCTTTAGCAGTATGGTATGATCAAAAGTATTTTAAACTAATTGACTTTAAAGAAAAAAAAAGACACATGAGCTTTTCAAAGTTTTAGAAATAAGTATCTAACTGCCAATAAAAATGTATTCTCATATTTCAAGCACAAAATTAAAACACTTAACTGACTCATACTTTCCTACATGCACATATACAAAATACACATCCACACTCTTTATATTTTTAATCTTTTTCTTTAAATAATGTACATTTCAAGAATAAAATTATGGGCATGAAGAAACGAGCACCCACTATGAGGAAAACAAGAGGTTTTGGCATTTATTAACTTGAATTTGCTAATTAATTTGACAAAGCAAGACATGATTTTAAGTAAAACTACTTTTAAACCAGTAAATTTATTGTTTTAGCACTTTAAAGAAAGAAAAAAAAAAGGCCTGTTAGGCTGACATGAAACTTGTCAGTATAGCAATATTATCATTGATATCATGCCAATAATATAGATTATGGACTGAGTACTAAAGACATTTTTGAGAAAAAAAATTGTAAATAAAAGAATCAGTTTTTAAACTCATTTTGTTCTCTAAATTTCTATGATGAAATAAAAGGAATTAACTATTTATTGGGTAAAAACATGTCTTTGTATTTAAATTTTTTAGAATTATGTATATAAGCGTATATGCATGTACACAAATATTTGCATGTATTACAAAACTGAGGACTTTTGGGCTGGGGATGTGGCTCAGACGGTAGCGCGCTTGCCTGGCATGCGTGTGACCCGGGTTCGATCCTCAGCACCACATACCAACAAAGATGTTGTGTTGGCCGAGAACTAGAAAATAAATATTAAAAATTCTCTCTCTCTCTCTCCTCTCTCACTCTCTCTTTTAAAAAAATGAGGACTTTTGATGGTTTTAACTTAAAAGAGAATCAAAATATGAGACATCAAAATTTTTACCACTTAACTGTATGGCATTTTCTAGTTTGGAATGTGTCCTTTAAGATTAAATTGCTTGAAATATAATATGGTTTTTGCATTATGTTAATCTTGTGGTTACACATATGTAAAATTAGTGCTACAACAATGGTATGTTTGAAACTTTGCGAAAAACAAAATATCTTCAATATAATTTTAAAAGATCAAAATTTTTCTGATTGTAGCTTCCTCAATATCACGTAGAAAAAATGTGTATAAGATACACCATGTAAGAGAACACTACTAGGTTTTCACACACAAACTGCTCATGAATTTTTCAGATTTTTTATCATGAAAATTTTGTTTTCAAAAACATAAGTGCTCTTTTAAGGAAGACTAAGTTTAAGAAGTTGCTGCAATCAGTAGAAGTATTGTATAATAAAAATATTTAACTGCATATTAATAATTCCATACTACCAAATACTTTACTTTTCCAATTAAAGAGAGATTATAAATTGGATTATGATAATTTGATTGTTTCACTTCTTTTTTTTTTTTAAAGAGAGAGTGAGAGAGGAGAGAGAGAGAGAGAGAGAATTTTTAATATTTATTTTTTAGTTCTCGGCAGACACAACATCTTTGTTGGTATGTGGTGCTGAGGATCGAACCCGGGCCACACGCATGCTGGGTGAGCGCGCTACCGCTTGAGCCACATTCCCAGCCCTGTTTCACTTCTTAATGTTTTGTGTTCATACTGTCTGCCATGAAGCTTTACCGTTTCTCTAGTAATCAGGATGGATGTCCTCTTCCTTGATTTTTGGGTCAGCCTCATAGAAGAGACCTCTGGAGTGTCTTCTGTATAGAATTTATTTTCTCATTCTTGAAAGCTGTATTCTCATGACCTAATCACATTCTAAATTTTCTCCTCATAATACCCTCACCTTGGAGGTTAGAATTTTCACACAAAAATTTTAGGAGGACATAAATATTCAGACCACAAAATTCTATCTCTGAACCCCAAATTCATGTTCTGATCTCATGCAAAATACATTTGTTCCATTTGTATGACTCCAAAATTCTCAACTTACTCAGGCATCAACTCAAAGTGCTTCAACCTAAAGAGGCATCTAACTATCAACTAAATCAAATATGAGGAGGCTCAAGATAGACATAGTTCTGAGGCAAATTTCTCTCCAGCTATGAAACTGTGAAATCAATCAAGTGTATGTGCTTCCAAACTAGAAGAAAGAAATGGGCCAGGAAAGATGTCCCTGTTCCAAAAGGGATAGATAGAAAAGTAGAATGTAGTAGTGGGTCCTACATGTTTAAAACCAATTGATAAATAATATTAAATCTTAACACCCCAGAATAGGGTTCCTGCATGGGGCTTTTCCCACCAGACCTAGTCCAGTAGAGTTCTCATCTCTAGAAATTTTGCTTTCTCCTGCAGCTTTACATGCCTCATGGCTCTATTGGGCTCCCAACCACACTGAACTATCACAGTTTCAATTGGGATGCTTGCAGCTTTACGGGACTCTAATGAAACTCGGTAGCTGCTCCAGTAAGAGGGCACGAGGGCATCTCAGCTCACATGACTCCAAAGGGCATTGACCTATTTTATGGCTTAAATATGAAGTTTTCTTCAAAAACTCATGTGTGAGACAATGCAAGAAAATTTAGAGGTAAAATTATTGACTTATGAAAGTTTTAACTTAACCAGTGCAGGTGTTAACTGGTTGGTAACTGTAGGTAGTTATGGCTGGAGGAGTTTGGTCACTGGCAGAACAGGCCTTTGGAGTTTATATCGTGTCTGTGGTGAAGAGAGTTTTCTTTGCATCTTGGTTGCCATCTTCTGAGGCATTTTCCTCAATATTCTACCAATAATGTTCTATTGTACCTCAGGCCCACAACTAAAATCTTGATCCCAAAATAATTTTTTCTCTTCTAAAATTGTTCTCAGGTATTTTGGTCACAGACACAAACAAATAACAGCAGCAACAACAACAAAAACTGACTAAAACACACTTGTCACAGTGGTGGTTTTATACATAGATCCTAAAGCCTTCTGGGAAGCCTTTGAAATCTAGATGGAGACAGCTCCACACCCTCAATTATGAAGCTCGTATAGTACATAGCAAGGTGTATTCCAGCCTTTCTGAAGTTTTGGGGGTTTTCTGAGAGGGAGTATAACAGAATGTAAGAAGTAGATCCTGCAACAGTCAATCTATACTCATCTCCTTATCAAATGCTTCTTTGGCAACATGCTTGTCTCCTGATTTCATTGTCTCATTTATTCTAATATGAATAAGCTCAAAGTTTCCAAATTTTTAAACTTATGTGTTTTAGTCAGTTTTTTTTTGTTATGACCTAAAGACCTGACAAGAACAATTTAAAAAGAGAAAAAATAAGGAGCAGAGGATTCAGGATTTCAGAGGTCTCAGTCTATAGAAAGCTAACTCCATTGCTTTGTGCCCAACAGAGGCAGAACAACATGGTGGAAGATTGTAGAGGAGGAAAGTGCATCAGAACATGGTAACTATGAAGTAAAGAGAACAGTAGAACACTACACTCACCAAGGACAAAATATAAACCAAAGGCAGACTCTGAGTGACCAACTCTTAAAGCCACTGCCTACCTACCTACAGTTATCACCCGATTAATTCATTCAAGTGGATTAATGTACTGATAAGTGAAGGCTCTAGTAACCTAATTCTTCACCTCTGAACTATCTTTCATGGTCTCACAAATGAGTTTTTGGCAGATACCTTATATTTAAACCATGATATTCTTGTTTAAAATTGTATTTTAAATAATCTCTCTTTTCTTAAATTTTACTGTAAGAAGCCAGAAGGAGCCTGGCATTCTTTCAACACTTTGTTAAGAAATTTCTTTAGCCAAGTATCTGATTTCATTTTTCATAAGATCTACTTTTATTATAGAACAAAACAAAACAAGGACTTGACTATATTCAGTCAAATTTTTGTTGATGTACAACAAAATGTCATTTCACATTACTTATTTCCAACCGAGATCTCCTCAGTGGCTTTTACTATCCTTATTTCTACATTTCGACCATGACCATTTAAGCATTCTCTAAAGAGATTGAGATTATCTTTACAAGTGTCTATCTCTGCTTTGTAGCTCTCATCAAAACCACCTTAAGGATTCTTCAGACATTTGTCATTGTAAGACTTTTTCTTCTTGGTGCCAATTTCTTTCTTATTTTACTTGAGATCCTAACATGAAAAACCATAAATTGGGAAGGTAATAAACAACAGACATTTATTACTCACAGTTCTGGAGGAAAGGAAGTCTAAGATCAAGTTATAAATAGATTAGGTATCTGATGAATGCTCCTTCCTGATTCATTAGATATCTCTTTTCAATATAACCTCACAGGCTCAGGGGAAAGCCTGTCCCTAAGGTTTATTTTATAAGTGCAGTAATCCCATTGATGGGTGCATGCTTCCTATACTACTCACTTCCCAAACTCCCATCTACTGATATAATCACCTTGGAGTGTCAGGTTTCAAAACACTCATTTTTAGGGGATAGGAACATTCACAAAATAGGAGGCATAATATCTTTTCTCTCCTTCTCCCTATTTGGAGTTACACAAATGCAAATATATTAGTTACTACAAAAAAAGCAAAACTCTCATATTATAGTTTATGTCTGACTTTTATTTCCTCATACAAGACTTGTTAATATTACAATATAAAATAAATTAAAACTTTCAAGTAACCTCTGAAATTTTTTTTGTCTTTAAAACACACACACACACACACACACACACACACACACACACACACACTTCAGACATTTTCAAAGCCTGACTCAAGCAGTGACATTTATCAAAGCACAAAGAATCATTAAAGGCAATATGGAAGAAGTTTTCGATTTTTAATTACCTCTGGTTATGATTGCTTCAAACACTTATAGAATTATTGACTTTGGTAAAAATTAAGTGGAGAGAGGAATTAAATGTGTAGTGAAATCACTGAAGGCAGGAAGTAAACTAAGAATTACATGTTCCTCCATTACCATTTATATATCACAAAACATAATAGCATGTTATGATTTATCTCTCACATACACACACACACACACACACACACACACACACACACACACCTCAGAGAAAAAGTGGTATTATGACATACGATCTTTTTCCCCTTAAATGCATTCAATGTCAAATTTTCCTGTCACTTTTTTTCTTATGTTTCTTTCCAAACATATATTATTTTCTATCTACTCTAAAATAGTGTAAACTGCAAGGATTTTAAAAAGTTGATAGATGGATATAATTAAAATAAGAATATGAAAATAAAACCGATATTCTCTAGTATAAAAATATCAATTCAGGAGCTAAAAATCAAAGCTAGATAAATTTGAATTTCTGAAAAGTTTTATTTCTTATACACATGAATAAAGTGGGTGCATAAAAATGATATGGTGTCATTTTGTCTGATAGAATATTTGCATTGATTTAATATAAGCTTTCACTTGAGGTAGTATTAAAATGAAGACTACTCCATACCATACATTTAATCCAACCCCAATCTTCATGTTCAAAAAACAATGAAAAATATCAAAAGTACTCAAGTAGGGAGAACTACCTGCACAAGGATTTCCACATTTTATTTCCTGGCATTTGTGAACAAGTTGTTACATAGCTAAGATAAATTAATGTTGCAGATGGAATTAAGTTTACTAATCAGACAGTGTCATAGTATGTTGATTATCCTGAATTACTTGGATGGACAGTGTGTAATTGTGACTGTGCTCACAATGAAAAAGACAGGGCAGAGTTGACATTATAATGACACCATATCCAAACACTGAACTCACCACAGCTGGTTTTCAAATGAAAAGGGAACAGGATCCAAAAAAATCTAAGTAGACTCCAGAAGCTAGAAAATTCTAGAAAATGGAGTCTTCCTCAGAGCCACAGCCATCTGAGACAGAGAATCATTCAAATGACATGGTGAAATTTTTCAATTCATTCAGCCCTGCACTGCTTTACAGCTTGGATGTGCAGGGCATAGTGACCCAGAGATTTCTTTTTGCCTTCTCTGTGACCCTTCCAGATTGCAACTCTTTCTATCATATTTTATTTGAAAATATCTTCCATTTTTTATTAATTGGCTTTAACTGCAATAATAAATAATCTACTTTTTAATTATTGCTGCTATAGCCAATTAATAAAAAAACTTGTGGCATTAAACAACACAAATTTATTGCCTTAAAGTTTTGGAAGTTGTTTCAGAGAGCTGTGACAATTTCTAATGTCAAAGAGATCTGACATTTTAAAATTGTAAGGGGCTCTGAAATTTGCCCCTTAGGAGAATAAACAAGCAGAGTTAACCTGTCTTCCTGTGAAAAACCTTGAATTGGTAAATACAGATTTTCAAAAAATATTATTTTAGTTGTTAATTTGCCTTTATTTAATTAATTTATTTATATTTGGTACTGAGAAATAAAACACAGTGCCTCACACTGTAGGCACTGGTGACCAAAATGAGGCAAATTAAAAGGCTGCTGAACAAGGGTTTATTGAGATTTGCTCTCAGGCAATACCCTTCAGTCCAACAGAGTGGGTCCAGGGGAATCACGTTCAGGCTCAGCTGGATTGGAATTTTATTGAATTTAGGGGAGGAAGGGAGACCCTGTTGATTGACAGGTGGTTATAAGGCACCTGATTGGTTGTTTTTTTTTTTTTTTGCATGAAAGCCTGGTGTTTTTTTCCCTTAGCCACCTCAAACCGACCTAACACACACATACTAGGCAACTGCACTACCACTGAACTCCAACTCCAGCCTGATAAATACAGCTTATAAAAAGGACTTAAAAAAATAATATATATATATATATATATATATATATATATATATATTAGTTGTAGTTGGATACAATACCTTTTTTAAAAAATTTATTTTTATGTGATGCTGAGAATCGAACCCAGGTCCTTGAACGTGCTAGTCAAATGCTCGACTGCATTTAAAAGGACATTTTTACAGTTATTATAGCATTTAATGTAGGAGATCAAAAGCTGATATTATTTCAGTTTTTAAAATTACAGAGTAAAATATTGATAAAACTAACACTTTTGGTTTTCCTGTTGGTTCTTTCTATTGTTATCCTGAATTCCACACTCATAATTCAATAAATTTATTGACTGTTGAGCAATGCATTTGTAATATGCATATATATACACCTACATATTTCATAATACGTGTTTAACATACATGGTTAGCAAACATTGGGGAATGATCCTGATAGGCATAGTAAGATAAAAATCTGCCACCTTCTCTTATTTTCATTTGCTCCAGGATATGGAATTAGCTTCTTTGTCATAAAATGTACTCCCACTATAATGTGCTCCCAGTATGAACCCACCAGAGTCCTAAAAGTAATGCGCCTACCTGATCATGGGTTGAAATCCTCAAAACTATTAACCAAAATTAACCTTTTCTCTTTATAAGGTGATTAACTTTAGGTAACATTATAGTGATGGAAAGTTGACTAACACACAAACATACCTATGTCCCTGTATGAACACTCATGCACAGTTTTATATATACATATAATATATATATTATATGTATATATATTAATATTTAAACAGAGATATGAACAGAGGTGGAAAGATTATATACACAACATCACATGTTTATACATATATAGTTAATATTCATATACATTCATGTGTGAGTGTGTGCATGTGTGTGTATTTTACATATGTTTGTATAGGTATAGAGAGAGGGAAAAGAAATTAGAGGAAGCAAGAGGAAAGAAGTTCAGTAAAATGGTGCCTAAAACTTTTCAATTCTGATGAAAAATGCAATTAATTATACAATATAAAGCTTGATACACTTCAATAGGACAAAAAACAAAAGAGGTGCACGAGTCACATTATATAAATATTTAAGCAAAAGACAGAAAAAAAAGTCTTGAAAGCAGCTATACAAAAAACAAATTGTTATATACAATGAAACCACAATGAGTCAACATCAGATTTTTAAGTGAAAATATGTGTAAGTCAAAATACAATGAGATGATATATTAGAAGTGCTAAAGTTAAAAGATTAAAGAGTCAAAACAAATCTGTTAACCACAATCTTACCTAAAACATAATTATATTCAAGAATTAAGGGAAGTGAAGACATTCCTAGATGCAAAAAAAGCTGTGAGAATGTACTGCTAACAGATTGAATTTACAGGAAATACATGAGCAAATTCTTTATGTTGAAGGCAAGTAATACTTTAAAAGCAATTCAAATACTCATTTTCAAAAAAGTGAATGATGGTAATGGTAATTATGCAGTAGGTATAAAATACATTGAAGCAATTTTTTTACTTTCTTTTCATAATTTAATTTAAATTAATTATATAATAAGTATCTAATTGTACTTTGGGGCTATAACAAATGCAGTGTATTTGACAATTAGCAAAAAGAAGGTAGGTGGCAACAAAGCATATATTATTGGATTGAGAAAACTGTTATTAGATGGTAACTGGAGTTCACAGAAAGAACTAAGAGAAGGAAAAATTAAACATTACAATGTGGTTTGGGGCATAATTTTTACACAGGTATGATATATTTGATAATAACCCCCCAAAATGCAATTATAGAAAAATAAATATCTGTATTTCACTGAATCGAACTCAGTATGATTTTGAAGCAAATTTAGTTGTAAGGTAATATTCACATTATAGAACAAAACAAAAAACAATTAAAAACAAAACTACATAAGATGATTACAGACCATAGAAGAATTAAAATATTATATTAAGGTATGCTAACTTAATATAAAATGAGAATGTAATAGAGAAACATCAATTAAAAACACTGAATATATAGAAACAAAAAGATTATAAAGCAGATGTAAATATAATTATATTAATAATAACATTAAACAGAAATAATGATAAAATCACATGTTAAACACAGGGAAAGTTCATGAAGAGAGTAAAAATCTAAACAGATGATTATAAAACAGACATTTCATATTCAAATGCTATGATGGATAAATGTATAAAACATCATGACTAGATTGGATGTGCTGCTGTAGATCAAGAGGGAAATATTTAATATTCAAAAACCAACTGATCAGTAATATTTCAACAATTTAAATATGTAAGTATTTCAAAGCACAATCCTGAATATATTTGATATATATGATGGAACTGAAGATAAGCTATAATGTTTTTAAATTTTAAATTTGGACCAATAAAAAACTCATAATAGAAATAAAAACACATTTAAGGACTTAACACAAATTGTTAATCAATTGGTGAACATAAAAGTTTAAATATGAGGATATAAATGAGAATTGTTTTAGTCAGTTCTTTAGCTGCTATTACCAAAAAACCTGACAAGAACATTTAGAGGAAGAAAAGTTTATTTCAGGGCTAGCCGTTGCAGAGGTCTCAGTCTATAGATGGCTGACTACATTTCCTGGGGCTCCAAATGAAGCAGAATATCATAGCAAAGAGTGTTTTGAAGGAAAGCATTTGGGGACATGGCACCAGGAAGAAAAAGAGAACTTTTCTCACAATTGCAAAATATTAAACCCAAAGGCACTATCCCAAGTACTCACCTCCTCCAGCCACCCACTACCTGCCTGCAGTTACTACTCAGTTAATCCCTAACTGAAGGTCCAAACTTATTAGGTTGATGATCTAATAACCCAATCATTTCACCTCTAAACCTTCTTGCATTCTCTCACACTGGAGCTTTTGGGGGACACCTCACATTGAAGAAGAATGTCCAATAGATATCTAACAAAAAGTTTAGAAAGGGTTAGAGTGTCGAAGACAACATATAACAATTAAGAAATACTTGTTGAGGATTTTCCAAAATAGAAGCAAGAGGTCATTGCCCACATAAGGTAGCATGATGATTTCCAAAATTGCCATAAGCACAGGTTTTAGAATACTGTGCCACTTAGCATATACAAAATCAACATTTCTTAGTTTGTTACTGAAATGAACAGGCAGAAAACACAAATTCTACCTTGTACCATGCATACGTAAAGTGTAAAGAAGCTAGACAGTGGAAGGGCAGACAGCAGAAAAAGGCAAGGAAGAGGGCTATGGCAGGCTAGAGACTCATTGGTCAATGAGTACGAGTTTTCTCTTATGTAGGAGAAAAAAGTCCTATTATTCTATTGCACACACTCAGGTTACTACAGTTAATAATATCATGCTGAATATATCAAAATAGCTGGAAGATAATTTTAAATGTTCATAAAAGAAAGAAAATAATAAATGCATGAGGTGATATATATGAAAAACAAAATAAACATGTTGAACACAGAAAAAAAATAAGTGTAATACTCAGACTGCTTGCTAGAAAATAGCAGTTATGACAGGACATGGTGTGGTGGCGAACGCCTGTAAACTCAGCAACTAGGAAGGCTGAGGCAGGAAGATTGAAAGTTCAAAGCCAGCCTCAGCAACTCAGGGAGGCCCTAAGCAGTTTAACATGATCTTTTCTAAAGAGACCAAGACACAACTGAATAACAAAAGCATAAAAAGGAATGGAAATATTGCTCAGTGGTTACATGCCCCTGGTTTTAATCCCTGTTACCAAACAAAAACAAAGCAACAGCAGTTAGGTCTAGAGATGAAGCTTATAGTTTAGTGGTAGAGTAATTGTCTTACCTTTGTAAGTTGTGAGAACATGGGTTTGATTCTTAGTATTACACACACCTAGATTTCCATACACACACACACATCAGCAATTAGGTGACAAGTTTTTTTTTTTTTTTGTCTTGTTTTGTTTTTAACAAAAGCAAAAAGTCAACAGCTTCGTAGAAGAAAAGCTAGAAAAAATTATTCCCAGCCTAGAACTATATACCCAAGTAATTTTAATTTCAAAGTGAGGCAAAAATTATATTAAACAAATAAAAGTTGAGAATCTAACAATGCTCATACTATTATTTCAAGAATTTATTTTCAGAAAGTATTTGACATAAATCCTATGTCAGAAGGATCTATGGGATTAGATATTGATACAAATGGTGGTGAATCTAAATATATGTTAATAATAAATGATTATTGATACTTTGTCAAGAGAGGATTTGAAATTAAGACAACGGACATAATGATATGTTAGAAGACAGATGGATGAGAAGACAATTACTAGTAGTTTATATTGCTCACAATGATTACAGATATATTTTATTCCAAGATTTGTTCAGTCTAATATATATGTTAAAATTTTAGGTATAAAACTGAATATTTGAAAGAGAATGAATAATTCCAAATCAGTAAAAAGGGAAAAATATTGAAAATCCAAACTATAAAATAAAACTGAATTCATCAAAATAATATAGAATTCAGATAAGTATATACACTGTAACTATATGAAACAGATTTTTCTTCATATGAAAATGTCATAGCATATTTAAAAAAGACAAAGATACTCCCAATGGCTTGATTATTTTAACCATTTAGCCTTGATCTATGATGAGGTTCATGAACCTAAATCAAAAGGAAGCTGAATTTAGCAATAAATTATATATGAGACATTTGTAATTGTATTTTTGTTTGCTATGAACTGGATATCTGTTGTGGTTACTCAGTTATCTCTTTGTCAGTGTTTCTTGAGGCTAGTTTCTTTCCCTTTAGTGAAGTATACTGATTTTATTTTTAAAGATGAATTGCAATTAGTAGACTTGCTGAACCCCTGTAAGGAATTCATTAAGCAGACAGTACAATGTAAGTTCAGTATAATTTGGTTCACATCATTCCAATTTGACACATCCTATTTTAAACCATGACCCACTTAAAGATGATTGAGAAATGTCTAATGGAACCATTCACCTTCCTTATTTACTCTCTGAAGAATTTAGACTGACACAGAAAAAGGTGTATGAGATTTTTTTCAATGGCCCTGAAAATTTCCATTGAATATCACAAAGCCTAATCAAAAGAAATTCCTTTTGTGAATGTGACTTAATGGATGTCACATTTTTCTCAGATGCTAACTGACATCCTGATTTGGGTGCTCTTATTTTAAAAGATTGTCATCTATTTCTCCATTTTTTTTAAATCTATCACTACAAAACTACTTTATAATTAAGAAACATGAAATGAGATATCCTGACCCAAATTACTTGTATAACAATCAATGTTATTTAGGTTATGTTCTCATTTCCTAGATTTATGAACTAGAGTAATTATTTACAGTATTTTATATTTTGCTTTTTAAAATATGTTTTAATGTGGCCTAGAGATTGTAGCTCAATTGGTAGAACACTTCATGTACAATGTCCTGAATTTGATCCCCAAACCTAGAAAAAAAAATAATTTTGAAAATCCAACATTTTTAGGGTTTATTTTTAATTTTATAATAAGGATGCATCTATTTTCATATTTACTTGGAACTCTCAGTTCCATATATTTATTTTGAAAACTATTCAACGTACATAAGCTAATAGTGTGTACAGTATAGTAGCAAAGAAGTTTAAAAAGGAAAAAAAATACAAATTAAAAAAAGAAACAAAACATTCTTGCTGAATCTTCATATGCAGGGAAAAGGTTACTACTAGGTCTTTGAAGGTCCAAAAGTGATATTTTGATGCTTGTTCACTTAATCTTCAGAGGTACACATGGCATCTGTTTTATGGCTTTATTTTTCTTTCTAATTGACTTAAAGTAAACTCTAATCTAATGTTCTGATTGATGATTTATTATCCTCCTACTCCTTCTGAAATTATACTTTTTAAAATGCTCTTTCAGGCTCAATTCATAAATAAGATCAAGTCATAACCTAAAGTTTACAAATAGCAGAACATGAAATGTAACATAGCATAGACACATGTTACTATAAAGTAATACACTCTAGGGAAATGGACTCAAATGGCTTAAGCATAAAGAAGCCTGTTATATAACAAGAGACGTCCAGAAGAAGAAAGCATCATGCTGGGGTCAGGGCTCTGTATCAATCACATGGAGCAGATTCTCTGGCTTTTGCCCTCTCCTGTAATTTCCTTAGAGATGTTCATCCTCACTCATGCTGTCACATGATTGCCAAGAGATTGCTGTACTATTATTCATTATGCCTCATTGAAAAAAAAATGTGTATAAAATGGACAAGATGGACAATCTACTGTTGCATTAAAAATTTACTGAAATATAATGGTGGAATTTATTATTATTACATGATCTTAATAAAAATAATGGCTTATTTCTCATATTGCTGCAATCTGTGCTAAGTTTAGCTAAAAAGATCTGCTGGTCTTTAACGTTCAAAGCTCCACTGGATGATTTCCACCCCCTCCCTCTCTCTCTCTCTCTCTCCCTTTCTCTCCCTGTCCCTCACTGTGCTGTTGTATAAGTGGATATGCCTAAAAGCCCTGCCTTAAAGGAGGACTGATGCCCAAGGTGATACTACTGGAAGGTGCTGTGGACGTTTAGAATATGAGGATTTGTGAGAATCCTTAGGTCATTGTGTGACTCTGAAAGGGACTGTGGGACCCTGCTGGTTCTTCCTTTCTTCATTTTTTGGCATATGATGTAAGCAGTTTGTTCTGCCACATACTAAAGCAATGGTATGTGCTGCCCTCCAGAGAAGCCCAAAACAAATGAGGTCACCAGATTTTGGACTAAAACATCCAAATTTATAAACCAAAATAAACCTTTTCTCTTTTTAAGTTATTTTCATTTTAGTTAAGACAAAACTGATGAACATTTTTTTTTGTTGTTGTTGTTGTTTGTTTGTTTTCTATTCCTCTTTTAGTGCATGTGGCCTAAGTATTTTCTCTCTTTTGCTGAAAGGAAACTAGATTATGCAGTCACTGAGATTTTTTTTTAAGAAGATCAAATATAACTTTTAGGTTTCCTGTAGGTTTAAGTTGACATGGTTTCTGACTCCTGGAAGTAGACAAAGTATATCCCAGATTCAGTATCTACCACATGAGGATATAATACTTGAAAGCACAGTTCATTTTTGGCTCTCATTGAAGTGGATAATTATGGTATATCATCTGTTCCATAATGATTCTCATTTGACCCATGTTTGATTTAATTTAATTTTGTGTGTGTGTGTGTGGGGGGTACTAAGAGTTGAAACCAGGGACACTTCACTACTGAGCTGCATGCTAAGAACTTTATTATTATTTTTTTAAAAAAGTTTTGTGATATGGTCTCACTAAATTCCCCAGATTGACCTTTAATTTGTGATCCTCCTGCCTCACTCCCCCAAATAATTGGGATTGGGGCTGGGGATGTGGCTCAAGTGGTAGCGTGTTGGCCTAGCATGCAGGAGGCTTTGGGTTCCATCCTCAGCACCACATACAAATAAAGATCTTGTGTCCGCCAAAAACCAAAAAATAAATATTAAAATATTCTCTCTCTCTCTCTCTCTCTCTCTCTCTCTCTCTCAAAAAAAAAAAAAATCATTGGGATTGCAGGTATTTGCTCCCCCAGCTCCCCACATTTTAAATATACTTCTCATACCCTCCCAACAACCAATGCTATTTATAATTATTAAAAACCAATCAACTATATATTACCTGGAATTTTCCGTGGTCCAATTCTAGTCTATATTTCTTGTCTACCCTCCCAGTCATCTTCACTATTACATAAGAAATCTCCCCTCTTTTTTTTTTAGATAAATGTTTCTTTTCATTTTCCTTTCCAATGGAATAATTTTGTTACTTTTTCTTAAACTTATATGTTTCTTTGATAAATGGTCTGTTTCCTATGCAGTAAATAATAATCCACTGTATCATATGCAAGCAAAATCATATGGCCTCTCTTGTTGAGGCCTGCACTTCCTGGGGCTAAGAATCAGGATGTTCTACTCCAATAGCCTCAACAGGGATTCTTATTAGTTATCTTTTCATGTTAAGCATCTCTATGAGACATCACCTTGACATTTTCTAAGAATTACAAGAACCTAAAAACTGCATCCTTGACTGGAGGCTACTTTTAATGGCAGGACCCTGGATTTAACATTTATATTAATCACATTTCATACTTGAGATTCTTTAGCTGCAGATGGAAAACTATTTTGGTATTGTTGAACCCAATAATCCTCAGTACCTTCATATTTTCTCTAATTATACTTTAGAACATATCAGTTTCTTTAGCTCATCTCACTCATTCACTGTAATATTCTGGGAAGCTTAAAGGCTCCAGTGGGTACTATGAACATTCTACCTGTTAATTTCACAGCAGCAGGCTGTAGTTCAATATGAAATCTTTGAAATTTCACACTAATCATAGTGGAAGTTTTGCTGATTATCCTGCACTTAATGCAAGTCTCTTTGACTAAGGTCTGTGACAGTGATGTTCTTCCTGTTCTGACAAAGCTCAGTATTTTCTAAGAGACCCTCCTGATCAGTATCAAAACCAGTGACACTTAATGTTATGCATTTGCTATGGGCCCATTTTATTTCCAGGTTTCTACTTTGTTGTGTTTTTTTTTTTTTTTAATTAACCATGCCATTTTGTATTAATCAGTTTTATGTTGCCAGGACAAAATACCAAAGCAAAACAACTTTGGAGCAGGAAAAACTTATTTTGGCTCACCAATTCAAAGATTTCAGTCCAAGGTTGGCTGGCTCTGCCTCTTGGACTGGAGGTGAGGCTGCACATTATGTAAGAAAGGAATGCTCATCAGGAAGGCAGGAAGCAGAAGGAGAAGGAAGAAGGGGCTTGGGATAAGATAGATCCTTCCAGGACATGTTACCAGTTTTCCAATTCCACCAACTAGGCCCTAATCACTAGTTTCCCATCACCTTCAGGTAGTGCCATAAAATCATTCATCCATCAATACTGCCAGCTAGCTTGACTGGCGATATGAGCTGGGTTCAAAGGAGCTGGCTGTATCAATAATTATGAAAACAGCAAAGAAACCATGCAGCACATGAACATAAGTTTCTAAGGCAGGATGGCTCCATGACCCCAAGGGTCAGCTCCAGCACTGGAAGGAGCAAGAGAGAAAACTCACCCCAAACCCCAGTTTTTATTTAGGTGAAAGATATTCAAGAAAGTTCCACCCAAATAAGGCAAGTGATTGGGTTTCAAAAGATGGAATCTTGCTTGGTGATGTTTTGTGGTCAGCAGATTGATTGACATCCTGGCAAGTCACACCCATCTCAGGTGCTGTGTGGGATCACAGGCAGAACGAGAGGAAAGGCACACTTGTGTCTCACAGCCCAAGAAGTGCATAACGCCAGTCCAGTCCCCTCATGTGTTCAAATGTACACAGCTCACCCACAGCCCATGGATGGCTCACAGCATGTCAATGCATTTATCTTAGCAATTTGGCTAATATTAGCCTCTTTCTTCCCACATTATATCATGTTTATCAGGTTCTCTCCCATTCCAGAAGGCCCCTAATTGATACCTCAATGGAGATCCTGCATCAGAACTGGAAAATCTCGTATACGGTGGTTTGTAGTCCTCAAATAAAACACAAAGCTGCTAGGACTTCTAAGAACTAGACTAGGAGCAGGGGGAGGACAACTCCCATACTTATTCCACTGGTGAATAAGGCAGAAAGAATTATAGTAATATAGAAATAAAGTGCAAATATTAAGACACATTGTTAATGTAAATAAAAACCCAGGTAATACACAGCATATGCTAATGTTCACCAATCATGAGAATATTAAATATAATATTTGCTTTACTTCAAGAAAAAATGTAATCTATTAAAAATCAAGTAATATAATTAAAGTAAATGGAATTTACCATATATAATCAGAAAAGCCCACAGAGAAAGAGTATAGGGTTGGTAGGGAACCTCAATGATAATGTTGAGAACTCAAGTTTTTTCTGTCTTTCTATTCTCTGATACTCAACAAGTTGATTTTTATCTTCAGATCCACTACTTTATGTTTTCCAGGAGGTTTCTTTATCTCTATGTATCAATTCCTTATTCTGTATCTAGATAGGGCAGGAGGTGGAAGGGGAAGAGAGGGGGCAGGGGGTTAGCAATGATGGTGGAATGTGATGGACATCATTACCCAAAGTACATGAATTAATGTGAACAAACTTTATATATAAACAGAGGTATGAAAAAGTGTGCTCAATATGTGTAATAAGAATTGTAATGCATTCTTCTGTCATGTATTTAAAAATAAAATCAATTAAAAATAAATATTGCAAATGGTGAAAATTCTAGTTTTGGAAAAATGGTTTAAAATCAGAATGTTGGTGTTTTGCTGCTCCTCAGATACTTTTATAAGAAGATAAAGAAGTAGTAATGCTTGTTGAAAATAATTAGTTTGCAAACAGAGATGGAAGAGAGTGCAGATCTTATCATAATAACTCTTTTCCCTGTAATCTAAGATGTCTGAAATTCCAGTAATTTGAGATCCAAAAATGTTGTAAATTCAACTACTGCTGTACTCCAAATAATGTGGAATACAATTGTCATTTAATGCTCTTGTCAGTAGTGAGCCTCTCTTGAATGTTCTCATATAGACGATGTGAAACTATTTAGTGGAAAAGATCAGATATAATATGTTACATTCACTCTTATAGTAGTCAAACTTTTCTCCTCCAACAGAGACTTTCTTCTGCCAAGGTCCATAGGTATCAAAGAGCTGATTGTATTGTGCAGCCTCCTTTGAGCCTGATGTGCCATGAAAATTCCTAGTAATGTGATGAAAGTATGCTGTCCCTTGGTATCTACAGCGGATTCACTACAAGAATCCATGGGTACCAAAATCATAGTTACTTCTTTTACATAAAGTGACAGCCTTTGCAGAGGCCCCGAATTATCCCGTCTTACACTTTTTATCTTCTCTAGGTTTCTTGTAATACTGGACACAACTTATATGTTTTATGAATATTCATTATACAATATTATTCAGGGAATAGATGCAAGAATAAAAAGTCTATAAATATGCAATATGTGTGTATGTGTGTTTTCCATGTGTGTGTGTGTGTGTGTATCTCCCCTGAGTGCAGATACCACAGAGTCACAGAGAGGACAGGTGTACATAATATGATATATTTAGATGCTGCATATATAATAGCAAATACATGCTTTTTAATAAGATTTCCCATGAATCAATCTTTCTGTACCTTCCTCTTGAGTGAAAATGGTGATGGCATATCAATATTGATAGCCAAGTGCTTTGTAGAGTAAAGTAAAGCCAGTCCTTTTTTTTTTTTTTTTTTTTTTTTGGCTAAATGGTCTTCTTTATGTAGCATTGAATCCCTAGACTCAATATAGATGGGAATATACTTCTACTATGTTTAGGTAAGAAAGTGATGGAATTATTAATTTTAGAAACTTAGCCTTTATTCAGTAAAACTCTGGTGCCTTGAAAATTTTCTACTCACCACATAAAGCTAAAAAATAAAAAGTGGAAACAATATGGCAGTCAGAATAAAGACAGCATATTTATTTAAAATGTTACCTCTGGCAACTGGAAGAGGAAACTACGGTCCTTAAGAGCCTGAAGCTCTAGGAGAAATTGCTGGAACAAGCCGGAATGTTATAATGTGTTTTGTGTTTGTTGCTGAATTTAGCTAGTTTATTTCAATGATTAATGACCTCAAGCAGAAATTAGCCAATTTTCAAGGAGAGATTGAAAGAATAGAAGGAGTTCAGAAACATGGGATCTGATAGGGTCAGAAAATCCATTTGCTTTATCGCCCCTTACAATAAGAGATAACCCTGCTTCTCAGACCTTAGTGAAAAGTGCCCATTAAGGATTCTCAGTCCAACAAATGAATCTGCAGATGACCTGTGCAAAAGGTCTTGTTGGGTAGGTTGTTTTCTTAGCAAGTCTATTGTTTTTGTGGTTTCATGTTTTCAGTAGAGCCAATATTAAAATTTTAATAAATGATGTTACCAAATAAAAGAAGTTAGTTCATTAGAAAAACTTCAATCATTATTTCTAGAAAAGTCCCTTTGTTTCAAGTATAAGGAAATAGTTGTATACAATTAAATCAAAACAACTGATTCTTTTAAGGAGTTATTTTACCAAAGAAGCCACATGTGTAGCTTTCAAAAATTCTCTAGCTTCCAAATCATTTGGAACAAAAATAGGCCATAAAAACTGCAGAGCCTCTGAAAACAACAGTCTTCTTGATATTCATGCAAATGAGACCAGGGAGGGAACAACAAAAACAAATATTTCACAGGGAAAGGCAGAGGCTACAGAAGACACCAGAGAAAACTGTTACCAACAAATAGAAATAAGCTTTAGTAAGGAACTTACTCCACAGGTAGGAGAGAAAGTCTCTGCAGTTCTCTCCCAGTAAAATATTGCTCTGATTAGAGACTTCCTGGTCTTCCTGTTTCCACTTAGGAGATTTTATTTGAGTTTTAATATCCTGGCCACAGTATGTTTACAGCTGATATTAATGACTGGTAGAAAATCATTTAATGAGAAGGGCTACAATCACAGATCCTAATATCTGAACTGAATATAAAAACAAATGCAATTATAAATTGTTTTCCTTCAGTTACATGTAAATGTGTTCTAATGGGGGAGTCAATCAATGTGCATGGATACTTGGATGGCAGATTGTGACAGACTAGTACTTAGTCCTCCTATAGTAATCACTACCTCTCTCTCACAGGATTATAGCTGTCATATGTCAACTATATACAGGTATTTTACAAAATTCCAAAATGCTGTGGGGGTTTGGAGAATGCATGGAGAATCCACACATACCTGCTCCATCCAGTGTTCCTAAGTTCCCAGTATCCTCTATCAGTTGTGAGTAGGTAAATGAACAGGAATAAGTGATTCAAGTCCCTCCCAAGGCACTGTTGGAATGAGGGAAAACAAATAATTTGGTACTTGCTAAATGTGTGGAGTAGAATTCTTTTCTACTTTGCAATGTTTTCCCCACCACTCGAATTTTAAGAAAAACACATATTCATCTTATTGGAACTACTGAATTTTTGAGTCTCAAGTACAGTTGTAGGAACAAAACTGAAGCTTTCCTAACTTTATTTCTGTTCTTATATTTTTGGAAAACTGACCTTTATACTATACTAGTCTACACAGTATTGTCTTATATTTATCAGTGATAGAGCTGTTGCCTGTCACATATGAGGCCATGGGTTTGATCCCCAAAATTGAAAATAAGTAAAATTAATTAATTAATTAGCTTCCATTTATGGAAATTTGAACTCAAATATCAATGTGCTGGCTGGGCTGGATTCTTTCTGGAGGCTTAGCACGGAATCCATTCTATTGCCTTTTCCATCTTATATAGGCTGCCTGCATTCCTTGGTTTTTAGTGCTATACTCTTTCTTTCTTTCTTTCTTTCTTTCTTTCTTTCTTTCTTTCTTTCTTTCTTTCTTTCTTTCTTTCTTCCTTCCTTTCTTTTTTTTTTCTCTACTTCTGCCTCCTTTTCTATGTCTATCTTGTGATCTCCTTCTTTGCTTGTGATCATACTAAACCCATATGGGTAATCTCTCTTTCTCAAGATCCTTAACAGTATCAGAAAAGTTTTATTATCATATAAAATAGTATGTGCATACATTCCAGGGATTAAGACAAGTGGTAGTCTTTACTGTGTTTCGAGAAAAGAGTACCAAAGGCAAAGAAATTTATAAAGAATAGAAGAGCAGTGATTTGACTTCCCTGAACTTCAGGAGCTTAGGATGTTCCACATCTGGAAGAAGATTCTTAGCAGCATCAAAACATGACAGCAGGGAATGTATGACAAGAGAGAGCCAGAGATTGAACTTGCACCCTCAAGATCTTTTGCACTCAGCATTAATCCATTTACAAGAGTGGAGCCTTCATGACCTAAGGCATCCCTGCAAGTCTCAGAGGCAACAGTGTTGCACTGGGAATTGAGTTTCCAACCATGCTTTTGGAGGTGACTCTAACTAAAGTAAGACCTGAGCATTCTTGGGGAACCATTATTTGGTTTATTGCACTCCCATGGATCATATATTATCTTTAAAAATTTTGAAGATATGTGTTGGGCAGTGATTTAGGAATATTTTTTTTTTCAGTTTTGACTTGATCCTTTATTAACGTTCTTTTAATTCATGTTCCACATTCAAAAGCCTCTGTTAGTGATTTATGTACTCTTTTAACATAATAATATGAAGAAGTCCATTGTATTTTTTCATTATCCATTCCTTACATTTTGAAGATTTTTATCCACTACAACACATAGTACCTTATCGTTCTTAGGGGAGACAGAATATTGGGACATAATAGTCATATAGAAAATTTTAAATTATAACTTAAATATGATTTTTTTATTAACATAAAGAAATACATTATGATACTAGAAGATCAAATTGTCTTTTTCATAAATTTTCTTAAGACAGGATCTTGTTAAAAATTAAATTTTTGTGTAAAAGAACACTTAAGACAGACTTGAATTTTCAGCACTGAGAAGTATAATAATGAGGGGCTTATTTGTTTCCCAATAGAAATAAACAGAAACAAAGTATTTCCATAATTTGCGTGGAAAAAATGCCATTTCTATAAAGAAATTTAGTTTTGTGTGAGATTTCATGACTGTAAATGCCGCAGCTGGCTGGGTACAATTCAGGAGCCACTTGTCAAAAGAAACTAACTTTATTTTTAGAACTACAAACGCCAAGCAAAACAGTTCCTCAGGAAAAAAAACCCTCAGAGCCCAACAGCCACCACCAGCTTCCACAAGCCTCTCACCCACACCAACCTCACCACCTCCCCCAATCCTCCTGCTCTTGAGGCCAATTGGCTGGGTTGTGTGGGCGGAGCCAAAGAAGTCCCCCAATGAGCAGCTCCATGGAGGAGCCAATCAGCTATATGTTGCTGGGGCCGCTGTGAGCCAATCATCAGCTGGCTGTCTTAAGGGCAGGGAAACAGCCCAATGAACATCACCGCAGAGGAGCCAATCAGCTAGATATTGCTGGGGCCACTGTGAGCCAATCATCAGCTGGCAGCTTGAAGTTTGCTGGCAGCTGGAAGTTTGCTGGGGCTCCTTTGGCTGTGGCTCTCAACATGTAAATGATAAAAATCAATGATATTTACACAGAATTTTAACATGGGAAAAGAAGTGATAACATATAAGAATTACAAAAAAAATCATGTATTATTGTCTAGATGCATGGTAAGTCTTCTAAAATAGAAAACTGATGGTGAAATAGATTTCCAGTTGCTTGGGTAAATTTTTATCTTTTTCTTTTTTCTTCTTTCCTTAGTTTAATTAATATGTAATATTTGGTTTACTTGACTTCTAATAAAGGAAAAAAGTACAGGAAAAATAAACCATGAATCTTAGCAGGAGTACACAGCAGCTATTTATACTGATGTCTTACACTAATTGTTCTCACACAACTGGAAAAAATGAGTTCATTTTGAACTCTGATATTTTCATATTTTATGCTGGTGAGGAAATGAAACATTCAAAAATAAATAACATGATGGAGTATTTACAAGTTGTAGTATTTATTGTGAGATAATTGGCTGTGAATTGCTACAAGCAATCAATAGAGACAGTTGATTAAAGATTACACTTTATTTGTTTCTGAGGCATAGATACTTATATAGAGCCTTTCTTCTTATTATGCCCTTCACTTAGTCCCAGTTATTTTGTAACAGTTTTTCCTTCCTTCAATATTATAGTCCATTGCTAATTTTTACTGTATCTTGTCCACATTCTAAATCATACTTTAGATATAATAGACATTCAATATTTGATAATATCCTATTTCCAGTATTCAGTTTCTAGAATTTGAACACTGTACTCTACCTTCCACAAATTAGAAGAAACAGACAAATTTTTCATTGTGTTCCATAGGCATGATTTTTCCAAGGAACAGATTTTTCAGGCACAGGTAATTGGATGACCAAAATCACAAAATACTTTTTGTATTTTAGTAGCATTTTTCCATTTAACATTTGCTTTCCTTATCAGATGACAATAGCTTTAATTTATTTGTAATGAAAGGAAAATTATGTATAAGTTTGAATGTAGACAAAGGAACTCTCACACTCTATTGGTGAACCATCTGTTCTTTTGATTTATAAAAAGCAATATTGAAGTTTCTCAAATGACAAAGAAAATAACTACTACATAACCCTGAATTCTCACCACTGGGTTTATAGCTGAACAAATGAAATTAGTATGTGAAAGAGACATCTTCACTTTCATGTTCACTGGGCAACTTTTCACAACAGCTGATAAATAGAAAGTGTCTACTGACTGATGAATGCATAAAGAAAATGTGGTACATGTACATAATGGACTACTATTCAGTTATACAAGGAAATACAATCCTATATTTTTGATTAACTTGGATGGAAATAGAGATCATCATGTTAATTAAATTGAGCCAGGCACATAAGAAGAACTGCATAGTGTCACTCACATGTGGGTTCTAAGGAAGTTGGTGGCATAGAAGCTGAGAATAGTGGTTACCAGTGGCCAGGGAGATTAGGTACTAGACTTCAGTGGGCCAAGTTTGGTCAAAGAGAACAAATTTACTGTTTGAAAGGAGAAAATTCTGGGGTGCTATTGCAATAACTATGTGTATTATACATTTCAAAAACCTAGAAGAAAGGATTGTGGAAGTTTTTAACAATGAGAAATGATAAAAGTTGGTGACGATAGACTTGTGTGAACTGGATACAATATGAACATGTATTGAAATATTACATGGTATTTCATCAATCTTCATTTTTTATGTAACAATGAAAATAATGAAAAAAATAAATAAAATTGCAAAAATAGGAAAGCATCACTCTATGTGCTGTATTAGTGAACGTGCTGTTCTTTAGAAGACTGGTAGTGCAGTAGCTGGCTTATATCAGCAGTGTCATAAACACATGTGTAATGTGTTGGGCTTAGTTGTTAGGACAGCTACAGTGTCTGAAGGCAACAAGAATTTTACATTCCATGATATCCTTGTGGGACCACTGTACCATTTGTTGTCCATCAAGGTCTAAAATGTTGTCATGTGTTCAGATTCCTTAAATTTCATATTAAGTAACTAAATACACCAAAGTGCCTTAGAGTAGTTTTCACAATGTACCATGACATTTTTTAAAAAGTATGACCCATCTGTTCTTTTGAAATGTTAATAACAATCTCATTTACTTTAATTCCAAAACACTAATCTCATGCAAGTACTTAACAAGTCATATGCATCCAATTTTAATTTTAGAGCACTAGATGTTTGCTAACTCCCAGTGCCATTTAAGTTGCAGGGTTTTCTGCCATTCAGTATTCATATCCAGAAAACATGGGCAAGATTTTTAATTTATCTGGAGTAAATATTCAATCTAAGAAAATTGTAATTAACTTTGTGTATCTAAGTCATGTAGAAATTAATTGAAGCATGGTGAATTCTAATTTTGATATCAGAACATACTGCAAATACCACTTTTCAAAAGTCACTAATGTATTTCAACATGATTATCTACCACAGTGTTACAATGTAGTTGTACCTAAAAGATAGTGGGGATGTTTTCTTTGGTAGATATATAAATGTACTAAGAATACTACTTAAACAAGGAAATGGCAAAGCCTGTACTTCTAAGTTCTCCACATTTTTTTTTTTCCTGAATCTTTTCCTTGTGGATGACCTCACCCACCTACAATGAGAATTTCATCAAAGAGGAAAAACTCTCCTCCTGTAACCATAAAAGTTGGGCTTCAGGGCTGGGTCATAGTTCAATGGCAAAGTATTTGCCCAGCATGCACAAGACCTTGGGTTAGATTCCTAGCTCCATAAAAAAAAAAAAAAAAAAAAAAAAAAAAAAAAAAAAAGAAGCAGCAGCAATACACTTTTGTGCTGGAGTTGTAACTCACGTCAGAGCACTTGACACTTGACTAACATCTGTGAAGCACTGTGTTTGACCTTCAGCACCATATAAAAATAAATAAATGGATAAATTAATAAAGTTGTGTCCATCTACAACTGAAAAAAAAAAGAAGAAAAAAAAATGGGATTCCACATCCCACTTGTGCCTGACTATCCTACAGACTATGGCTTTTCCTTGCCTCTTTTTCAGACAAATGTAATGATGATGGATAAAGCAAACAAAATTCTCAGCATATTTCTGAGAATGCATGTTGAAAGAGGGTGATATAGATTTCTCTTCCAGTAACATTCCTAGGAAGGCACAGTCTTTAGCTCTATCTATGATTCAGCTGTGTTATCAGGCAGTAATGTCAATGTTGAAAATCACTGTGCCTAACCAAGTTAAACAGTGGTGACAAATTTGACTGGTGCTCCCCTATCATGTGAGCATGTCCTGGTGTTCTGGAGCAGTGAAGCTTTGAATGCTACCCCAGGTGAGTCTAGATCAAAGCAAACCACTTTCATTCAATTTTAAGTTCAGTGAAATATAAGAAAATGATCTATGAAATGAAACTTCTTTATCCTGTCTACTCTAATAAAAATGTTAGATAGAATTTATTCATGGTTTCTGTGTTAAACGCATTGATGTTTTGCTCCCACCATCGAATATATTCTATTCTTTAACATTTCACAACATAAGTTTTTAAAATTTATATTAAATTTTTAAATTAAAGTTCTCAAATTTAATTTAGCTCTCACAAATGTTTAGTAAATATCAAAGTTTTTCCTAAAACTCACAAATTATTATTGTCATCAAGCCAAAGTATATGTAAATACAACTTCTGTATTCATTCTTCCATTGAGGAAACAATGTGTAGGTATTTGGTGTGTGTGTGTGTGTGTGTGTGTGTGTGTGTGTACATACGCATACGTACACACATATATATACATACATTTTGACCAAAATTAATTTCAGGCTACTGTTGGATTTCTGGATGCCTTTGTTATTAAACTTTGAAGACAGTAAATGTCCAGACTTCTTGATTCCAAATGAGTCTTGTTTTATTTTATTTATTTATTTATTTTTAAAGAGAGAGAGAGAGAGAGAGAGAGAGAGAGAGAGAGAGAGAGAGAGAGAGAGAATTTTAGTTTTCGGTGGACACAACATTTTAATTTTATTTTTATGTGGTGATGAGGATTGAACCCAGTGCCCCGCACATGCCAGGTGAGCGCGTTACCACTTGAGCCACATACCCAGCCCATGAGTTTTGTTTTAAGATTTACATAATTGCAAACATATACATAAAAGAAGGAGCTCTTTTGAAGAAGTGAGGAAAACCTAAAGGATAAATAAGAATCTTCTTCAAAGAAGAAATTACTAAGAAAATAGATTGTTCGGGATCCTGAATAATAGGATGAGCTTAGCAAACCAGCTTCAGTACAGACTTTGGGGACAGACTGACTGAGTGCAGGTCAGGATTCTGATCTTGTCTAATAACTTCCTGAACTTCTATGTTCCTCAGCTTCTTCATCTGTAACATGTGTATAGTAATAATACCTAGCTATTAAAATTCTGATGGGGAGAATTTAATGTTAAAATGTATAATTTCTATACGTGCCAGACATGTAATTAACAACATAGTAACAAAATAATGATCAATTTAAAAAAAGAAAAAATCAATATAAATTTTATTTGTAGAAAAAAAGAGCTAAACATTTTTCAAATCAACTGTTGCTAGATTTTTCAAATCTAGCAATTAAAATATGGGCACGTACCACCTGAGAACAAAGGTTCTCAACTCTTCCCTATATACCATTGGTGATGTCACTACTGGTTTCACATTACCTGTTGTAGAAGTATTAATAACAATTAAATCAGAAAGTAATAGGAATCAAGCCATTTTTCCCCAAGAGTGGTGGTTGCTATATATTTATTAACACATTCAAGTACTCACAACAGTAAGTATATCTAACACTGCACATTAATTTCTTCCTCCCACCTTCTGCAAAATTTTAAAATTTGTTTTAGTGGTAGATGGACACAATACTTTTATTTTATTTATTTATATTTATGTAGTGCTGAGAATGGAATCTAGTGCCTCATATATACTAGGCAACAACAGCAGCCCTGTTTGGCACATTTTTTAAATCTTTAATTCCTACATGTATTCTAAACACAATGTTTCATTTAAATATTATATTTTAAGTAGAATTTAAAATTTCAAAACAACATTTTGTATTTTCTCACAGATTTGTCATTTCTTTTCACAGCTTTCATTCCTTTTTGTGCAACTAAATTTCTATCAATTGCTATTTCCCTTTCACACTAGGAAGTTTTGCATTTGTTAGAGGGTTCTTCATTAAAATTACATTTTATCTACATATTAAAGAATGTTTTGTTCTGACTTTAGGCAGAAATTTTAAAGCATTGTTTTCTTTTGGTCCTCAATAATAATCTTATCTTTGTTCTTTCATTTATTATGAGTCTTGCTATGGCTTTTTAATTTTGTCAGAAAATTTGAAAATATTCAGATATTATCTTTTAGATATATTTTCTTCTCACCTCTGTTTTAGAAACTATAACAGTTATGTGTTGTATTTTTTGATAGTCTCCTACAGATCACTCTGATTTGGCTTCTTCTTTTTTTTTTTTTTTTTTTTAAATTTCACTCTTTTGTCCTGTGTTTCATTTAGTATAGCTCCTATTACTTCATCTGGAAGCTCACTTTATTTATTTGTATACAATTACTTTCATTCTTCTTTACATTTCCTTTTTTGATCTATATTTTACTTTAAATACTTAAACATTGTTATAACAGTTATTTATCTCTCTTTGCTCACTTTATCTCTGACCAAGTGGGAGTTGTCATTTCCCACAGCTTGACTTTATTCCCTGATATCTCTCTTTCCCTTTCCCTCAGAGAATTCAGACAGCTCAATTCCACAGGTAGGGCTTAACTCTCCTTTTTCTTAAGAATATTTACCTTAGGAAAAACAAGATTTAAGTTATTTCTGCCCCTTTGGGACATAAATTTTGTTAAAGCCTCTTGTCTATTCATGGAGCTAAGAATAATCCTTGTTCAATATAATCACCAATGATAAAGATGATGTTCCTATCTCCTAATATTTGTGAGAGGAGGAGCGTAATTTTGCTCCAAACTGTATGATTAAGTGCTATCATGAAGATGTCAGAAAATTTTTCTTTGAGTAAATCAATATACATTTGGCCTACGATCTCCCACATCTCAAATTTTAAAACCTCTCCTATTGTTTGTTCCCAAGGAATGATCTTAGCTCAGATGGAATTCTGGCTTCTCTTTCCTTTTGTGATGAATTTGAATGAAGATTCTCTGGCTTTTTACTTTGTCTAGGGCAACTTTTTCTTACACATTATTTTGTTTTTTGTTTTTTCTTGTGTTGTTATTATACTGATATTTTAGCTGTTGTGGGTCACTTATTTTCCTTTGGGCATAGATAATAAATATTGATAGTATAAATAATTATTGCTAAGTGTCTAACTTTGTCAAGTATATTAGGCTTAATTTTTGCAGACATTTAAGTTACATGCACATCACTATGATAATCCCAAAATGTTGTTCTAAAAGTTTTCTGGAATGGATGTTATGTAGCTCTAAATCCAAGATAGTTTCATCTTGACTTAGACTATGTTATCTGAAGACTCATTGGAGATCCTGGGTCATCTCTAGACATTTTTTACTACAGTTGATCATACCTTGAATGCATTCCCATATGCTATGTTTAACTTGAAAACCCCTGATATACAATATGATTGTATTAAGAAGTGTGGCCAGTGGAGGATATGTAGGTCCCCAGGGCAATGCCCTCATAAATGGGATTAATATTTGGCTTAGTCCAGTTCTAGAGCAATAATAAAATATCAGAAACTGAGTAATTTATAAAATAAAACAAAGCAAAGCAAAGCAAAAATATGCATTTTCTGTTTGGATCAAGGCACGATTGAGGGAGGCTTCAGTGTCAGGTGTCTGCTAAGGGCTGCTCTCTGTTTTCCACATAGCACCTTGGTCACTGTTTTTTCCTGGCAGAAGGTTACAGGGTAAAAGTGCTCAGCTATTTCCCTCCAGCCCTGTCACAGAGTCATTAATCTCATTCATGGGGGTTTAGGGGTCATGACTCATTTATATCATAAATGTCTTCCTCTTAATATTGTAACTTTGAAGTTTTAATTGAACATACGCATTTTGGAGAGACACAAATATCCAAATCATGGCAGTGTTTACATGAGAGACTCCAGAGAGTATTTTTTTTAAGAATTATATCATTTTAAGAAAAGTAATTCCCAAGTGATTATAGCACTTGCAAAATATATATTTCATATAAAATGAATATATATTCACATATGTATATATACATATATATGACATATAAGCTATAGATTATGATTTCCAACTTATTTTAATGTACTGTGTCAAATTCTTGAAACATTTACAGTAATGAAAACTTGATACTTAATGGGTTAACAGCGGAGCAATAATTTGACTCCCTTGGCAACATTTAAGACTATTGACAATTTGCAATTTCTGTCATTAATGCAGTTTCTACATTCATTGAGAAAATATTGGTTGTTTTCTATTACCACACATTGCTAGAAATGTTTGGAATACCAAAATAAATGAGTACGATTTTCCAGTATCTTGGATTATGACTTGGAATCCAGAGAAATACAATTAACAAATATTTGTTAAAAAGATAATAAATCTACAGGTAGTGAGAATTGTAATAGAGGAAAATAAGAAAAATTAATAAAAATTAGAAAAGATCACCAGGATAACCCACTGAAGAACAGACGCATGAAAGCAAACCACACAATGTACACACATGCATTCAACAACAATGCAAACATGAATCTCTGTTTCTTTGTCTTCTCTCACTTATTCTCATCACACAATTCTTACACATAACTTTCCAATTATCTCACACCTTTCCACTTTCCTAATTATCTCAGACCTTTCCACTTTCCTTCTTATTCCAGTTCCATTTCCAAAAACTTATATTTTAAAAACATTTTCTTTAATTGCATAATTTATTTTAGACAATCATTCATTAATTATTAGGAAAAAGCAACAGAAAGGACAATTCTCTTGGATTAGGAATTTGCTACTACTCACTACTCATTTCTAGAAAACTACCCTGAATGTTTATTAATTCAAGAAATTCTGGCATTAAGAATTATACAAACATTATTTTCTCCATGTCAGCCAAGTATGGTTCTGGGAAACACAAAATTACATTTCTCATGGAATACAGTAACAAATAACTGAATTTACTCACCATAATCCTTCATATCTTTTCACCTATGTATCTTATGAAGTTCTAGACAGATAAAAAATTAAATATATATATATATACACATATATTTTATCTCTAAATCATAAGACATATTTATTATGCAGATGTGTATGTATATATGTATATACATACCTATACTCATGGTCTATATAATCTGTTGAGCCAATATTTTTAAAAGTCACAGATTGTAGGGATTATAGAAACTGGAAAATGGAAATCACAAATGCAAGCAGAAAATTAACATTTATATTACTCTTTGTGTTGTCATCCCCAAAACATTCATAAGACTTGTTCTACTTTAATTATTTTCCCTAGTGTTTTGCTACTCTCCACATGGGTACAAAGACATCCTATTTTGTTAATCTTTCACAAAACACAAAAGGATTCTAGGTGTTTAATAATTCACGTGAAGCCTGGAGCACGCAGCTGTATTACCAGAAATGTTGCCAAAACATAGCCATTTGGAAATCAGAAGTCACTTTTATGGGTTTCTTGCTGGCAGAATAAATTTATAACATTTTAAAAAGTTCCTGTGACATAGATTGACATGCTAGAAATGTATTTTACTGGTGGATGACCCCATCCTATTACAGTAGGATTTGCAAAGCAAAGTTGAAAAATGGTAATTTGTTCTTCTGATTACACTTTAGTGCCCTTTTGAAGGCATCTCCTTTTGATAAAGCCTCCTGGAAGCCTGCTGGAAGAGGCTTCATCCCATCCTGGTTTGTAGAGTGTTAATGTCTTGATTAAAAGTGTTAAATATTTCATGCTGGCCCAAACCAACAAGTAACAAATGTGGTCGCTAAATTTTTTTCAAAGCATATTTAATGAAGTGAGGGGAGCAAAACCAACCTAAAGAACAGTAAAATGACAAGAACATCTAAAGAGTTATGTTACATAAAAACAACACTGTGATCATACTTATTAAAAATTAAAAAAAAAAACAGGCTCTCTCTTACTGGTTAGATTTGTAAGCAAACTAAGAGTGATGGGGTTGATACAGAAAGATGGCAAGTCAAATACTTTTGCCTGTTGAGATAGTAAAAAATAACATCAAAAATTATATTTTAGTTGTTGCTGGCCATGATAAAAATTTCCAAACTAGCAGGAGTAAAAATAAATATTTACATAGAGCAAGAATTTGGAAAATAAAAGCAGTCAGCCGAAGTTCCTCATTACATTTCTGTTGTGGTTTGGGTATGAGGTGTCCACAAAAAAACTCATGTGTGAGATAATGCAAGAAGGTTTGGACAAAAAAAAAAAATGACTGTGTTATAACTTTTACCTAATCAATGAATTAATCCCTGATGGGTTTAACTGAGTGGTCACTGAAGTGCTTGGGTCTGGCTGGAGGAGGAGGGGATTGAGAACATGTCTTTGGGGTCTACTTTTGCATTGGGTAAGTGGAGTCTCTTTCTCCTTTTTGATTAAGATGCTGTTTCCCTCTTCCACACTCTCCCACCATGATGCCTCATTGAATGCAGTCACTTTTTGTGGACTAAGACCTCTGAAATTTTGAGCCCTCAAATAAACTCTTTTTCCTCTACAATTGTTCTGGTCAGATCATTTGGTCACAGCAGTGAAAAATCTGACTAAAACAATATCCTAAGAAATAGACATTTATGTAATTATATATTTAAAGAACTATTATATATAAAACACATAAAGATTAATTTAATAATGACAATATCTAGTACATAAATAATAATTACTGAAATTTGAATCCACTGAATTCTACTTTATTTTTTCCCCTCTATCACAACTTAGCAAAAAGATTAGTGAATTATTGTGTCATTTTCATTTATATTCAAGGCTCAGTGAAAAGCAATAAATTCTAATTTTGAGAAAAGTAGAGGAAAAACTGTTACAGGACAGTAAATGGGACCCAGTATTTCTGATGGAGTTACTACCAGAACTTTAGGAAGAAATGCATGAAACAGCAGGAAGCTGATAAAACTAATAACTTGCTTGCTGGACTCCCAATTTTACACCTGGATTAGGCAAACCATGTTGTAGACCCCAACACTCACTACAATAAAACAATAGGACTAATTTTTACCAAAATGGAGTCCTTGGGCCAGAAGAAACTAACCCAATTCACACATTTGATAAGATTGGTTTAAGAGTAATTATTTGATAAACCAAAGATAGGAGGATCATGGAGAAACTGACTCATGAACATAATTTGGAGATTAATACTCTGCTGAAGAATAGTACATATACTGGAAGCATACTTATATGAATTGTTAAATGTATTGTACGTTGCACATCAAAGCATGTATTTGAAGAGATTGATTAATACATCAACACACAAAATTTGAGTAGCAAGTATTTTTTCTGTATCTCCAGTGAAGTTGAAAATGTGATATTTCTTTCTTAAAATAATTCAATTATTTGGGTAATCATTGAAATTTTATAAAATATTCTCAAAAACTCATATTATCTTTGTTTCTAGAAGATTTGCTTAATTGCTTGAAAAAAATCTCAAAGACAAATTTAAATACAGTGATTTAAAACCATAACGTATATTGAGCATTAAATATAATTTATAGCAAAATCCCATTTCCATGGGAGTATAAATAATTTGATTCTGTCTTCAAGGAGTTCAGAATCTACTAGTATTAGATTATTGATTGCCTTTGTGCCTCATCTTTTTATTCACCTTACATTCTTAATATTTGCAACTGAGCATTTTTTCGAAAGCAGAATATTTTAGTTCAGGAAGATCGAATGATGACAATACAGAGTAATGTTTTCCCTACAGTGCAAAATTTATCTGCATACATAACAAATAATTAAAAATGGTAATTGCATGAAGTATTTTTCCAATGAATTGGGTATTATTAATTTACATTAAACATTTTTTTATCTTAAAGGAATAAGCAATGTTAAAGCACATCATGCTAACTATTAAAAATATGTTATAAAGTTCATGCTTATCATAAAAGAAACAAAGGCTTCATATCATTTTGTTCAGCTGAATCTATTTTTACTGTTCTATTTGATGTAACAAATAAAGATTAAGTGATTATCTGATGATAGGAAGTACAACATATTTATATAAATTTCATGAAGTAACAAACATATTTTGAAACAAAATCCTGCCAGATTCTTTAATAAATACAGAAATCTTCCTCCTGAGATTTTGAAGATTATAAATAATAGGAAAACATATAGAAGGGAAATAAAACAAAGAAAACAAAGAAAAACAAAAGCCCCCTCCCACCTATGAATAAGTGTAGACTACTGTGGAAGTCAGGGTCTTTCAGAGATTGTGGAGGGCCTGCTTCATGGTTCACAGGCGGATGTAGTTTAGCTATTTATTCACAAGGCAGAAAAATGAGGGAAATCTCTGGAGTTTCTTTCATAAGGATACTAATCCAATTTTTCAGAGCTCCACGCTTAAGACCAAATGGCCTCTCAAAGTCCTCTCATTTTCATGCCACTATATTAACATATGATTATCAGGAAGAAACAAACATTTCTTCTATGGTGTTCTACCTCTGACTCTTCTAAATTCATGCCTTTCTCACATACAAAATATATTTACTCCATGATTAGAGCCCCCAAATTGGGCACAAGTATAAACCTCTGGCTTGGCTAATATGGGAGGATCATAAGTTTGAGGATGACCACATTGAGGACACAGAGTAAGAACATGTCTCAAAACAAAACAAAATAGCTCCCAAAGTTTTCACTCATTCTAGCATCAATTCTTAAGTGTTTTGTTGTTGTTGTTGTTTGTTTGTTTGTTTGTTTACAATACTGGCAACTTCAGGGCCTCTGATAATGCTAACAAAAAATTCTACCACTAAGTTAAATTCCCAGTCCCAAAATCTAAACTGCAAAGATTTATGTAAGTATCACCTATATGGTAAAGAGGTGAGATTCAAGGTATGGTTCACTTATATAAAATAATTTTCTAGTGTTGATTTTTTGAAATCTAATAAATAATCTGTATTGATCTCATTCATTAAAGAATAGAAAGTCACCAAATAAATAGCTCAATATTACATCTGAAAGCCCTAGAAAAAGAAGAACCAATCAACATGAAAAGCAGGAGAAGACAGGAAATAACTAAAATGAGAACTAAAATCAATGAAATTGAAACCAACAAAAGGAACAATTCGAAAAGTCAAGAAACAAAATGTTGGTTCTTTGAAAAAATAAATAAAATGGATAAACACTTAGACAATCTAAATAAGAAAAAGAGGGGAACAAACTTAAATTACTAAAATTCATGATGAAAAAGAAAATATCACCACTGACACTACTGAAATGCAGACAGTAATCAGAAACTATTTTGCAAATTTATACTCCAATAAAATAGAAAGTCTTAAAGACACTGAAATATTCCTAGAGACATATTACCTACCCAAATTTTATCAGGAGGACATTCAAACTTTAAACACACCAAATTCAAACAAGGAAATTGAAGACACCATCGAAAGCCTGCAAAAAAAAAAAAAAAAAAAAAAAAAAAAAAAAAAAAAAAAAGCCCAGAACCAGAAGTTTTCTCATCCAAGTTCTATCAGAGTTTCAAAGAAGAATTAACACCAATCTTCCTCAATTTTTTCCATTAAATAGAAAATGAAGGAACCATTCTAAACTCATTCTATGAATTTAGTATCATCTGGATACCCAAACCAGACAGACACATCAAGGAAGGAAAACTTGAGGACAATATCCCTGATGAATATAGATGCAAAAATTCTAAATAAAATCCTTCCAAATTGCATACAAAAATGCATTAAAAATACAGCGCACCATAATCAAGTATGTTTCATCCCAGGGATGCAGGGTTGGTTCAACATATGGAAATCAATAGTCATAATTTATCACATGAATAGACTCAAAGACAACAATCATATGATTATTGCAAATATGCAGAAAAAGTATTTGACAAAATTCAGTATCTATTCATGTTTGAAAAACTAGAAAAAACTATGGATAATAGGAAAATACTTCAACCTTGTAAAAACTATATGTGTTAAACCCAAGGCCAACATTATTCTAAATAGAGAAATATTGAAAACATTCCCTTTAAAAACTGAAAAAAGACAGGGATGCACTCTTTTACCACTATTCAACATAGTCCTTGAAACCCTTGCTATATCAATTAGGTAAAAAAAAAAAAAAGAAATTAAAGGGCTATAAATAGGAAAAGAAAAGATCAAACTATCACTATTTGCAATGAAACGGCTCTATATTTAGAAGACTCATAAATATCTACAACTTCTAGGACTCATACACACATTGAGCAAAGTAGCAGGATATAAAATTAATACTCATAAATCAATTGCGTTCATATACATCAATGATGAATCAGCTGAAAGAGAAATCAGGAAACCTATCCCATTCATAATATTTCAAAAAATAATAAAATACTTGGGAATCAGTCTAGCAAAATAAATGAAATACTTCTACAATATTAACTACAAAACAGTAAAGAAAGATATTGAAGAAGAATTTAAAAGAAAGAGAGATCTTTCATGTTCTTGAATAGGCAGGCAATTAATATTGTCAAAATGGCCATACTAACAAAACCACTATATGTATTTAATATAATTCTTAATAAAATTCCAATACCATTCTTCATATAAATACAAAAAGCAGTCAGGAAATTTATTTGAAAAGTAAGAGGCTCAGAATAGACAAATATTTAGTAAGAAAAGTGAAGCAGGAGCCATCACAATAACAGACTATAAATTATACTACAGAGCTATAGACTAAAAAGAGCATCATACTGGTATCAAAACAGACATGAAGATCAATGGAACAGAATAGAGTACACAGAAACAAGACCACATAAATGTAGTTACTTCATACTGGACAAAGGCACTATAAACTTACATGGGAAAAATATAGCCCCTTTAATAAATGGTGCTAGGAAAACTGGAAATCTATATGTAGTAGAATTAAACTTAACCCCTTTTTCTCAGCTGGACAAAACTCAACTTAGAGTGGATCAAGGAGCTAAGAATTTGAACAGAGCTCTTGCAACTTCTAGAAGAAATTGTAAGCCCAAATTTCCATCATGTTGGCTGAAGAAACAACTTCCTCAACAAGAAACAAAATAAAATAAAGAATATATAAATGGGATAGTGTCAAAATAAAAGCTTCTTTACAGCCAAGGTAATGATGAAGAACATGAACAGAGCACCTAAAAAATTGAAGAAAATCTTTGCCATCTGAACTTCAGATAGAGAATTTATCTCTAGGATATATAAAGAACTCCAAAAAAAAAAAAATCTTAACACCAAAAAAACTAAATTACCCAAATCAATTAAAGGGCAAAAGAACTGAATGAACACTACTCAAAAGAAAATAAAATATGAGCAGTCAAGAAATATATGAAAAATGTTCACCATATAGAGCAATTAAAGAAATACAAATTAAAACTACAATGAGATCCCATCTCACTCTAGTTAGAATGGCAATTACGAAGAATAAAGTAAAAAATACATGTTGGTGAGGATGTGGGGGGAAAGGTACACTCAAATATTGCTTGTGGGAGTGAAAATTGTTGCAAACACTATGGAAATCAGTATAGCAATTTCTCAGAAAACTTAAAATGGAACCACTATATGACCCAATTACCACACTCCTCAGAATATTCTCAGTGGAATTATAATCAATATACTACAATGATGGATCCACATCAATGTTTACAGCAGCTCAATTCTCTATAGCTAAGCTATGGAACCAACCTAGGTACCGTTGAACAGATGAATAGATAAAGAAAATGTGGAATATATGCAAAATGGAATACTAGTATAAAGAAGAATGAAATTATGGCACTTGCCAATAAATGGATGTTACTGAAAACTATCATGCTATGTGAAATAAGTCAATTCCAAAGAATAAAAGGTCAAATATTCTGATAAGAAGATGCTAACCAACACCAAGGGGAGAGGGAAGAATTTCCGTGGATTAGACAAAAGAGAATAAAGGAATGGGAGGGGTTATGGTAATAGGAAAGACAGAAGAATGGATCTGATATAACTTTCCCATGTTCATATATAAATAGGAAACTCCACATCATGTACAACTATAAGAATGGGATCTTAATAAGTTATAGTACATGTATGTATAATATGCAAAACTACACTCTACTCTCAAGTATACCTAACAAGAATAAATACAAAAAATGCAAAAAAATGAATTTTTATAGTTTTTTTAGTATTTTTTCTTTAGTTGTAGATGAACACAATGACTTTATTTTATTTCTTTATTTTCATCTAGTGCTGAAGATCAAACCCAGTGCCTCACACGTGCTAGGTAAGTGCTCTAGCACTAAAACACAATACCAGCCCCAATTTTTATAGTTCTTGTTATTAAAAACATATTCCTAGACAGGGAATATAGGTGGGAGAGGAAGGGAGAGAGAAGGGGCATAGCTAGAATGGTTGAAGGAGACGGTCATCATTATACAAAATGCATGTATGAAGATGTGAATTTGGTGTCAACATAACTTATATACAAACAGAGATATGATAAATTGTGGTATAAAGGTGTATTAAAAATTATATGCAACAAAAATAAGAGAGCTCATGAAAAATGGCAAAAATGAAGATACTTTGGGAAACTCAATAGAAAATTAATAAATGATATGTATAACTAAAAAAAAAAATGTTCCTTCTTTGGTTTGAAGATCTGCCACCCAAAACAAATGGTATGGAGATGCTTCTCCTGGACACACTGGGATGGAGCTCCAGTCTTTTGGAACTACTGAAGGAGAAAGTGATCTTGCCTCTATATATTTTCCATCTGATACTGTTTTCCATAAACTCTGGGCAGCAATATGCTCATAGCAACTATGGACCTAGAACCTACCTCTGTAGCAGTTCTCTGACTAGATGCCAAGGATATCCAACCTAGACCCATGATCCTTTTGAACTCTAGATGTAAGAACCTTTGCCTTTCCTCCTTGCAATCAACAGTCCAAAAAAGATCCCCTGGGGAAACCACTGATTGTGGTCCTTCAGTTTGGGAGGCAAAGTCCATGAGAAAAGGTAGCACTGAGGTTGTGCTAAGGCCCTGTACGTACTAGGGCCATGTTTTAGAAACCATCTTGTTCTCTGAGTAATAATAACATTCTGGTCCTTAGTGGGGAGGAACAACTGTCATGAATTTTGAATCTCTTTGGCTCTTATTCTTCACCCTGTCTTAGAAATAGCACTGAGCATCTATTAAGATGACTGATTTATAGAAATCCTTTTATCAAGACCACATTCTTGTTATTATTTTCCTTACAGCTTTTCTCTGTCTCTTTAATGTGGATAGATTGAGGATTTCAAAAGTTTAAATTTGGTTTTTCTTTGGATTAGCAATTTGATCTTTAAATTATTTCTTTCTTCTTTCATTTAGTTATAATTAGAAGAAGAAAAGAGGTTATTCATTTTAAACTTTGTTGTATATTTCTTCAGCCAAATATACAAATTTATGACTCACAAGTTCTATTTTTATCAAATAACAAGGACAAGAACACAATTCATCCAAGTCCTTTTCCACTTCATAACAAGTTTGGCCTTTCCTCCAGCTTCCAAAAATGTCATTCATTTCCACTTGGGACTTTATCCGAATGATCTGTACTGCACATATTTCACTATATTTTCTTCAAGAATATTTAGGTATTTTTTAAGAAAATAGAGTCTTCCATTGCAGTTCTTTTCTTTTTTTTATCTCTCACCAGCATCACTTTAAAAATCCTTTCATGGCAATGTAGACTCTTTCTTGCATGCACCTCAAACTCTTCCACACTCTACCTATTTTGCAAGTTGAAGCTATTATCACTTGTCTAGATATTTATTACAACTTTCTCTTCTCTTAAAGAAAGAAGATACATTTTTGGTTCACAGTTTCAGTGGTATTAGTCCATGGTCACTTAGGCCTATAGTGATACAGTAGGTCACAACAGAAGTGTGGTAGAGGAAAGTCACTCACTTCATTACAGCCATGTACAGAAGAGAGACTGAGAAAGAGGGAGCGAGCCAGGGCCAAGGTCAAAATACACCCTTCAAGAGCATGTCCCCAATGATACACTTCCTCTAACTAGGTCCCACCTTCTAATATGTCTACCACCACCAATTAGTCCATTAAACTATGAATCCAAAAATGAATTAACCCATTATGAGATTAGAGCACTCATGATATAATTACGAATCTTCTACAGACACCAAAACCTAACAGTAGTGCATTAGGAACTATATCTTCAATACACGAACTTCTGGGGATATTTAAGATTCAAATAACAAGAAGCAGCATCCTACTTTTTAGTACCAATTTTTTTGTCTTAGCCTCTTTAGACTGATATGAAATCCTCTATATATGGATGCATTTCTAACATAGAAAATTATTTCTTGTAGTGCTAGAGGCCGAGATGTCCAATATGAGGTATTGACTGATAGGATACTTATTAACAGTTCATTTACTGCTTCACAGATGGCCAAGTGTTTCCTCTGGTCTCACATGGTAGAAGAGATAATCAAACTGTCTCGGTTCTGATTTGTAGGGAAGTTTGTCTCCTTCATGATGTTGGAGTCCTCACAAAGTCTTTTTTTTAATATTTATTTTTAAGTTGGACACAATATCTTTATTTATTTATTTTTATGTGGTGCTGAGGATTGAACCCAGAACCTCATACATGCTAGGTGAGCACTCTACCACTGAGCCACAACCCTAGCCCCTCACAAAGTCTTTAACTTCAAGTATCACCCTAGGGTACTAGGTTTTAGGATATGAATTTTTAGAGGGCAGAAAGATTTTAAACTATGGAAATTCTCAATAAATAAGAGAGTAAGAAATAATACAGAAATGAATAAGTTATTGGCTTATTTTATGCGAATGTGGAGGAATTAGCTCTATGAAAGGATCTCCTATAGATTAAATTCTCTTAAAACTAGAAATTTAAAATTTTAATTACTCTAATTGAAAATATCAGGAGATAATATGAATATCAAAATGGACAAAACTTAGAAGAAAAACAGTGAGCCCAAAACTTGAACACAGAGATTTTTCTTGAAAGTGCAATAAAATTGAAGGAAGATATAAAATATATGAGACCATTGAAAGTTAGTACTAAGATTTAATGTTATTGCTTATGTCTAAAAAATTTAGAATTTAATAACAGAAACAATGAAAAAAGCAATTTTTAATGGGTAGTTAGCATAACTTTTATGATCTGTTGCAAGCCATTTGTCAATTTCTACTTCCTGTTACATGCAATGTTGTAATACATTTTTTTAATTTAAGTGTTGTATCAGAAACACTTTAAAAGGATGATCAATGAAATATAAGTTAACATTCATTCTTGGTGCTATGAGTTAAGAAATGAAATTATGAGTATAATTAACAACTTTTTTCTCTATATGGAAAACTCTCTGCATATGCAATCACATCACAACTCATGACTGGTGATAGTAATATTTTGCAAAGAATTTAAGGTATCTTAAGTTTCATAAGAGCTATAATTTTAGATGGTACTACTTAGAATAAACAAATGATTATGACCATGAAAATGATGATAATAATTCATCAATTACCTCTAAAAATCTCACTCCTGAATAGTTATACATGCCAATGTTAAGGAATTTTCTTATGTTTAGTAGCTCAATTACCCTAATTTTCCTTACAGAAAGAACCAAATTTCAATAAGCTTTAAACATGAAACATAAAGGAACCATTTAAATTTCGTATTTGTTGATATAGCATATAATGTGTTGATACATTTTGATAATGTATTTTACTCACATAACTTTTCTTATAAATATATATTATATACAAAAAATAAAACCCCAATACTATTATAAGCTTCAGCTCACTGATGTAATGAAGCATTGAAGGATGCCTATTGTATTATGCCAATTATTCAGAATTAAGAGTGATTTCTTAAGTAAGACAAATGTATGTAAGCCTACACTATTACAAATTCCTTTGACACAGAGGTCAAAGAAACAGGGTGAACTCAATGAAGGTGAAGTGGAAAATATAGAAGCTTCTAGCTTGGTAAGAAACTGAGGACAGGAGGTTGGATACTCATTGTGTAGGTATTGTGCGTGAGGATCTGGAAAGATTAAAATATGAAAGAAAGAGAAGGCCTAACTCTGCTGCTGCTGTTTTGTATTAATGAACCAATGAAGCAAATCTGGAAGATTATTAAAGAAAATCTTGCTAAACAGGCACTGTATATAGCAAACTTTTAGCTTTACAGTTTACCCTTTGCTTCTTTTCTCTTTTTTATTTTTTTATTTTTGGTACCAGAACTAGGCATTGAACCTAGGGGTACTTAACTAACCACTGAGACATATCTCCAGACTCTTTTTAGTTTTTATTTTGACACAGGGTCTCACTAAGCTGTCAGAGCCTAACTAAAGTTGCTGAAGCATGAAGCAGCATGAAACAGATACCCAATGCTTTAAGTAAAGCAGTACAGAACAGAATTAATGATAAAGAAATATTTTATCACATAAAAATATTTTCATAATAATTAAAAACATTTCTGGCTATAGGGTTATTGTTGGATACATAATTAACTTTTCTTGTTATAAAGATGCAAAACCTGAAACATAGCTAATTATTTGATTTTGACAACATCACAAGAAAATCCACATTGCTGAGTTAAAAATACATTTGTCCGTTTTCCTTTATATAGGTACTACGCTATGTTGTTGTAACACAAATAATACACATTGTATTGGTTTATAAAAATAAATGTTTACTTCTTATACATGTAATATCCCATTTTATCATAAGCTGCCAATATTTTAATGTTGCTGTTGGGTTGTTATTGCAACATAACCCAATCTACACTCTGTTAGTTTGGAAACAGTGAAGAGTTTAGGATTTCATCCTACTCATAAGCCCATGGAGTAGTCTATTTCAGTGTGTGTGTGTGTGTGTGTGTGTGTGTGTGTGTGTACAAACATACTAATAAGATCCATGAAATTTTTGAGATAGGAACAAGTGTTATTTATTGCTCTTAGAAAAAAAAAAAAAGCAAACATCAGAGAAAATTTTTCAATTTCCTGGATCCCAATGTCCACAGAGTGTTAAGGTCAGTTTCAGATGCTATCTGCACATTCAGAGGGATACAGTGAAGGAGAGGAATTCCCAATGGAGAAGCTTCACCCTTATCTAGGGTTATTGGTGACCCATCCACATTCCTTTCTTTCAAGAAAGACAAAGAGAAAGGAGGAGACCAAGAGACAGAAACAGAATGAGAGACAGAAAGATAGAGATGGGGAAAATAATGTTTACTCTGTATTATAAGCAAATTTTCTCTAGAGAAGGGATAGGAATGTATTTGCTTCATTACCTCAGAACAGCTCCAAACAGTTATTTCTATGCTTCATTATCAAGAAATATTTCAACACACCTACATTAAAAATTGCCTTTAAATTCCTATGCATTAAGAAACTGGGTCTCAGGAATGTAGAATATTGAGGGAGAATTTTCCCCAACATCCTCATTCAAACGCCACTTCCACGAATAATTATGTTATCTGGATTTTACCATTAGACACTACTGCTTTAATGCCTATTTCACTTCTACTTATTAATACTTAGAATAAAAAATGTTAGGTATTGAATTAATTTGGCAACAACCACAGTATACTAGATATGAAACCTTATTAAAGGGAGGGTGAGATCATATAGTTTTAGAAAGATAAAACTAGTATGTTTGTCTGAAAGGAAATTGCTAAATTATATGTCAGTTCACTCCTCAGAACTCAATGTAGATGTCAAAAATAGTGACATTGATTTACATATGGTACAACATTGGAAAACTTTAAAATATATTAGATGAAAAGGTTATCAAAGAGCAATTAAAATATGGTGATTCCATTTGTATTGTAGCATGTATATGCAAATCTACAAAATACACATGTAAGTATGTGTATATATTATGCTGTGTAGAATTATAATAAGGCAACATTTGTTATGAAATGTTTGCCATTTAAGAGGTCTGTTAGTTCTAATGAATGGTAGTTACTAGTGATGTTTATTTGGGTTGGAATACTAAATATTTATAGTGTCTGAGTTATTCCAAGCAAAACAAAATTAGCAGAATATCCTTCTATACAATCTTGTTTAAAAAATTAGTTCTTTTTATATATACATGACAACAGAATGTTTTTGACATGTTATACTTACATGCATTCTAATTAGGACTCCACTTTTGCAATTTTCTGATGTGGAGTTACAGTGGTTGTATATTCGTATAAGTACATAGGAAAGTTATATCTGTTTCTTTCTATCCTTCTACACATTCATAAAGGTGAAAACCTATTAGTGTCTAAGACTCTTTCTTTTCTTTTAAAATATAAAATAATGTATTCTGTGTGAATATTTGTTTTTTTACAGACTGGGATTTTTACGAATACAGTCATCTGATAAATCAAGGTAAGCTTATGATTTTTTTTCCAACTTTAGCCAACTTTTTATCCATTTAATTTGCTCTTCTATGTTATATATTCTTAGTTTATTGTAGCATTCTTATGTTTGAAGTTGTTTAAATTAAAATAGATGTTATTATGTAGTAGATTTTAATTATCCCTGCTATTTCAATAACAACATAATGTTATTTTTATTAAGTCTCAAAACAGATCATTTGAATGTGAATTATGACATGCTAAAGGAAAATTGAACATGTATATCATTACATTGATACACTGGGAGTGGTGAATTGATGATTCACTTTTCTGTGTAATCCTTTTTTTCATTGCATATCTTAACATAAATATACATTTATTCATTTAGTTATTTCAAAATTTGAATTAAGTATGAGTACTGAATGAAATTACAATGATTTCAATTTGAACCTTATCCTTGTTTCTTAGTAGGTGACCTAAAAAAAATTTGCTTTCCTTTGGTTTCAATGTCTGCTTAATTAAATCCCATATTTGTAAGGTTGCTATGTTAAAGTGATTTACATATGGCACAGAGCACAAAGCACAATTTCAGATAAATGATTTTAAAAGATATGTATATCTACACACATATACACTTAAATAATTGTATTTATGATTTCTTAATATTCTAGCACAAATGGCTGAAACATCCAGTGTATGATAGGAAAATATCTCAATGTACATTGAAACCCAAGTTGTATTTGATGTATAGCTGCATGTACATTAGCTTCAGACAGAAAGTTGATCCGAGCTAACCCTTGTTTATAGCTTTCCTATGTGTTCAAGTTAATAGATTGTAGAATGTGGTAGTTTCTAGGAACAGGCCGAAACTATACAGTTTTTTTGAGAAAATGTCTATTAAGTAGAATGTACCTAAACTTTAAATCATGGGATAATGATTTTGTATCTACTCAATAGTCACAGATGATGCTGTCCTTTGATAATGGCTACTTTCATTAAATGGCAGGGTAGGTGAAGCCCAGCAATGCTCAACCAGCCTCACATCCTGCAGATTGAAAAGCAATTAGCATGCAGGATTGTGATAATTACCCACAGTATGGGAGGCTTCTCCAATAACACTGTGCCTAATCATAAAATTCCTTAAATGGTAATGTATTTCCATAGACAAACTAGAATTCTCATTTAAACCTTGTCACTTATATTGGATAGCGAAATAAACAACATTCACACATTTTTTTTCTATACTGAAATGTTGCACACTGCTGTTTTGACAACTTGTAATGTCACCTGAATGTTACCTTGAATCATAATTTAATTGTCAAGAGCAAAGCAACATCTCATTTATTTCTGCTCTTTCTTTGCCTTGCAATTCAGTAATTGCCAAGACCTACAAAAAAATTAAATTGAGCTGTGATTAAAATTAAATGTGGAAGCAGATGGAACAGTTGTGTGTCTGGCATAATTTGCTCTTATTACAAGAGGTCAAGGTGAATCAAATTTCTGTTTCTATGTGAGAAAACAATTCTGGAACATAGCAGAAGCCACATCACAATTTATTTTACTAAACCAAAATCAATTCTTCCTTAATTTTGAACTCTTAACATTTTGGTCTATGATGACTTTCATCAATGTTTAGAAATTACATAGGATAAAAATTATGCTATAATATTTTTGTATAATTCTTCAGGAATTTTGAAAATATTTTATTATTCTATTGTTCCAATAAAGATAACATCATAGGAGGTAGATGCAGGATTTGTAATTATTTATAAAAGGCAGGACTATGACTGTTCTCTTGAAAAGTATGGGCTCATAAAATATCTTACAACTCAATTCCTTTCTGTGTTTATTTATTTTTTCTTTCTTCTACATTATGAAAATGTACACATGAATACAGTAATTGAATTTTCATCTGGCTTGATGGCTAATGTTGCAGCAATCATCTACATTATTTTTAAATTTCTGATTCAAATTTTAATAGCCCAAATAAAGATGTCATATAATCTTTCTTGCAGGAAAAATTGTACTGAGGTATCAATGTTGACTACGATAATGACATTTAAAAGAAAAAATATATGTCACTTATCAGTTCCAAATTCAAAATTAAAGTTTTGCTTATTATTGTTAAAGTAAGACTTTATTTGAATCTGAATATGTTTAATTGTTTTTTTGAAAATGTGCAATAATAGTGTTCCACCAATGTACTTATTGGCTATGCAATATGTTTTAACCATCATCTTCTTATTAAAAGTTGACATTTGTAATAACAAAAAGATAATAGCAGACTTACTGTGATTAAAGCACTGTGCATAGTGATTATAAATCAATTCTGCTAATCTTTATAATCCAATCAGAGACTATTGTTACCATTCTTATTCAGAATCAGAAACTATGGTATAGAGAGATTAGAAAACTTTCCAATGGCACAAAAGGGAATGAAGAGAGTCAGGATCTGAATTCCACAAAGTTATGCCTTTAAAAACCACCGGATTGGCAGATGTGATGCTGCAGGCCTGTAATCCCAATGACTCAGGAAGCTGAGTCGAATGGATCTCAAGTATGAGATCACCGTCAGTTATTTAGAGGGACCTGTCTCAAGACTATTAAAAAAAAAAGTGGCAATGAGGATGACTGGGGATGTAGGTTCAGTTGAAAGCTCTCCTGGGTATAATCCAGGTATAATACCCAATACCACAAACAAACTAAACAACAACAACAACAACAAAACACACCAGACTGACCTAATGCAAAGTTTTGTTCACTCTAGAATATTGACAACTTGATCCCCAGGTTGAGCATCAATAAAGAGAAAAGACCAAACTAAAGCACAGTGAATGGTCATTTTTTAGACAATTTGGGTCCAGGTGGTGCTCATGATTTTAATTGTTCATACATAAAAGTAGAATATTTTATCCCTATAATTATGTGAATATACTTATGTCAGCACATTCTTGATGTCCTTCCATTGCTGAGGTAAGAGGGGAAGTATTAATAATTTACCATAGGGCAAATATGTGAAAGCATATCAGAAATAGAAGAAGGAAGAATTAGAGGGTGGGCGGTGAGAAGGGAAGGGAGAAGAAGAAATAGGGAGGGAGGGAGGGAGAAGAGAGAACATTTTGTGATACATATGTAGCTCTTTGAAAGATATTTCAGGCTATCTGCAAATGTGTTTATTTATGTCTCATAACTGCTCTTTAGACTATCAGCTCCTTGAAGGCCTATTGTATTCAATTAGAAGTACTGTAGCACACATTTCTAGCAAAGTGTTGGTCCTCAGGAAAGATTTCATGAGTACTTATTGTATCAATCTCAATATAAGTCCTACATATAAAATAATAGTTAACAGCCCAGACTCTTGGGCAGAACTCACTGCATTACATACTCAATGTGTTCTTGGTATTTCCCAATCTTCAGCCACAGTCTTAGCTCTAAAGTGAGGACCATGCTAATGACAATCAACCACAATAATATTTGGACAATTTTCCATAGATAATTTGAAATATGGAAAGCAATTAATAATGTCATCTATTTCAGAGTTTTAAAACACAAGATTTTATAGCAAGTACATAGCAATAAAGTATTCCAAATGGTTAATAATAAGAAAGAATATTTAAATGTGTAGTATTTTCTCATTCTGCACTGTTTATCTGTCTTTAAACCACTTCACTGAAGTATTATTGACATAAAAATATTGTACATATTTAATGCATACAACTTGATAATTTGGATATAAGTAGCAAAATTCTCTCTCTCTCATATATATATACATATATATATATATAGTCTGAAAATTTTTCATAAAATGTACCATTTTAGCAAAATTTGAAATATATAGTACAGTATTAATTATAAGGACTATACAATAAATCTCTCTGCCTCTGCTTGTGTTGTAAAACTTTAAATCCTTTGACAAATCTGTAACCATTATCTTTCCCTCAAATCCCTAGCAATCACTGTTTCTGCTTCTATGGTTTTAAATATTTTAATTAATCTTCTATGTGGTATTATGTGCAATTCATCCTCTGCATCTGATTATTTAATTTAGACTGATGTCCTCTAGGTTTATTAATATGGTTATAAATGGTAGGACTCACTTATTTTTTTAAAGCTAAATAGTATTCCAGTGTATGTATGTACCAAGTTTTATTCATTCATTTATTTGATAAACACTTATTTTGTTATCACCTCACTCCTGTTAGAATGGCTATCAAAACCAACAAACAAAGAAAATAAACTCAATTAACTGTGGAAAAGAAACTGGAGAAGAGGGAATCTGTGCACACTGTTGGTGGGAATGTAAACCAGTGTCTCCATTGTAAAACAACACTGAGTTCCCTCAGCAAATTAGGGCTCACAGGTGACCCAGCAATTTCACTTCTGTACTTCTATGCATGGGTCATTTTCCTAGTGATTACAAGGCAATAGATAATAACTGTCTTAGGGGGGAAAATAAAAACAAATGTTGCTTCTTTTTTTTTTTTGCCAGGAATTAGAATTTGAGATTTTTTTTTCAAAATGGAAATTATTGCACATTCCATGAGCTCCCATTATGTATTTCAAGAACCAAGCTCAATGGTCTGCATCATAGAATATTTATTATGTTAAGTGTTTTTATTCTCTTATATTTTAAATATAGCAGAACAACCATGTCACTTAGAGTGAGGGATTTGGGGGGAAATGACATTCATTCAGTTGTAGGGGAGACTAGGAAACCAAATATCATTTCTGTATGAAAAAATAGTAGTTGAATGCAGATGGAAAAGGGTCAATTAGCTTGGTTTTTATGTGAGGTAAAGACACAGAAAACCTCACAGGTGTTCCAGCAACATCACTACTGCACTTCTATGCATGGGTCATCTCCCTGGTGATTGCAAGGCAATAGATAATAACCTGGGGCAGCAGGAAAGGAAGGACCTAGCAACTCTCAACCATTCTCAGTGCTTGTGCTATGAAAGGAATCCAGCTGACTCTTTGTGCTTTATGATTGGGTGATTGGAGCAGTTGATGTTTGAAGGGAATGTAACAAGGATTCCAAAGGTGAGGGAAATGGACAGCAGAGGAACCTGTGGCTGCTAACTGAGGCCTAGGAACAGATACATCATCACCGCAGGGTTTCACATGGTGACAAGTGAGCAGGCATACTGCTGGGCCTTGGCAAAACCAAGTAAGTACTAACTGTGTGTTAAAGCAGCTCATATATTAACAGGAGACTTCGTAACAGGCTAGGAATAGCACCTCACTAAATTCCCTCCTAGACATCAGCCACAGCACATAGGAAAACCAGACAGCCAAATTGTCACTTAATGTGTTTATCTTCACACTATGTATAGGTATGGGCTTACAATTTGAGCTGTTGATAAAATAGTCAGACCAGTCTATAAGCATCTACTCTGGTGGAAAGATATAAATTGCACTTGTATAATATTTAATACTGTGATCCTCTCTATTTCATGTTTCTGGATTTGATTCACCCTCATGTTCTTTTTTTAGAGGTGTTAATAGTTGTAATCAGGCTAATGTCAAGTCCTGCTGGTCTGGGAATCCTCTGCTCTTGAGGTGGCTATTTAGCTATTCTCAGCTCCATTATGGGTTTGTATAAAAGATTCACTATTAGAAGACAATCTTTTCACACCTATTTTCAAGTCAGCTTTTCAAAATTTAGATTTATTTCTTACTTATTTGTAAAAGATGCTACAAAATAACTCATTTTCCATGGTTTTTTTTTGTGTACTGCAAAACTTAAATAATTTTTAAAAAGAATTTGAAAGATGTTTAATTTTTTTTAGAGAGAGTGAGAGAGGGAGAGAAAGAAAGAGAGATTTTTTTAATATTTATTTTTTAGTTATTGGTGGACACAACGTCTTTGTATGTGGTGCTGAGAATCGAACCCGGGCCGCACGCATGCCAGGAGAGCGCTTGAGCGGAGATCCAGCCCGGATGTTTAATTTTTTAAGGAAGCATTTTCAGGCATCTTAAAAGAATTCCGCGCTTTGGCATTAGTGGGAAAAGATTTTGCAATATTTGCCAACTTTGGTCAAAAAAGGTGAAACATTAGACAAAATAATGGATAAACTACATAAATTTTGAGAATAAATGTGGTATTTATTTATTTATTGTGATGCTAAGAATCAAACGCGGGGCAGTTCATATGCTAGACAAGCACTCTATAGCTAAGCTAAATCTTAAGCCCCTGTTTTGTTTTGTTTAATTGGCTTTATTTTAAAATCAGCAAATTTAGTAAAACAAAGATCTGGGATTTGGGTCACAATATTATACTTGGCTCATAGAATTAGTGCAGGTTTAAAAAAATGAAAGAATCATTAACGACATTTACATACCCAGAGATATCACATGTGACTCCAGATGTCCAAATTCTTACAAGTCTTAGTTTGAATTATTGTGTGTTAAAACAGCTGCAGCCAAGTGGTCTTAAAAAGAAAGACAAATATTTCTCTTCTGTTGTCATTCACTGGCAAAAGTACTATAGTAAGAGCCAACCAGACTAGCATTTTGAGAAAATGATAAAAGTGTATTTCTTAATTTAACTGAAGATTATTCCTGTGGGTTGATATTCCAACTCAGTAAAAAATGGCAGACTGTGACACATTGCCAGCCATCCACCCCACTTACATTAACTCTCCTGCCTATGCAAGACAGATGTGGTATCACTGACTAGCTTGTCACCTGACCGCACAAAGTTGTTCTCAAGACTAACCCTACTAAAGTCAGCATGCAAAATATCAACATAACTGGGCGTGTGTAGTATTGAGGACAGACCCTCTCAGTCAAAATCAATTTTGGTGAGAGGTCACTGGAGATTTCAGAGTTTCCCTTACCAACACACATGTTAGAAGATCTGCCTCTGCATGATGACTTTGTGTTTTATTAAAAGTAATGTCTTTCTGAACACACATGTTCTTGAAATCTGTGGCTACTAAATGCTGAAATTTTAATAAATGAATCAAGCCTTGGTTACCCTAAATTTCTGTGGTAAAAATTTAATGAGAGTCCAACTTCTTATATATAGAAATATCCTTAGATATTGTCTTCTACACCCAAATGCTAAATGGATATGTAATATGTGCAGCATTAAAAATTATTTAAACATTACTGGACCAAGAAGCAAAATAGAGAGGTTGCTTTAAAGAATGAAGGCTCAAAGCAAGGCTTTCCTATTATTTTTGAATGGTTTTGCTCCTGGAGAATTTGATATTTTAAAAATCATTATTTATTTTTTTTAAAAAATTCTAATTGTGGTAAAATGTGTCTAACATAAAATAATCATTTTAATTACTTAAATATATATTTAGTACTAATAAGTATTTTACAATATCAGACAATCATTAATTTAAAAAACTTTTCTTCTTGAAAAACTAAAACTCTTTACCCATTAAACAAAAACATCCTATTGTCTCTGTCTGAGGTCCTTGGCAACTACCATTCCCTTTTATGCCCTGTGATTTTGACTGCTCTGGGTAATTCATGTATATGGAATTATTTAGTATTTATATTTATGTGACCAATTAATTTTGTTTACCATATATACTTCAGTTTTAATCAGTATAGTATTACTAGATTTCTCACACATACTATCACATTTGTTCTACAGAAATTCCACAATTTCTTAAAAATGCTTTTTGATATTCATAATATGTTTTAGGTGAAAGGGGCATTTCCAATGACAAATACACAGTCTTTCCTATATTTCACTTAGGATAATGTATGTCATTATGTTTATTCTATTTGAGGATCAAGAGAATAAAATGTATTATTAATGAAAAATTGAGTTTTGTTAATCAATCTTGCCAATAACACTTATCAATCGAATAAAATAATCTCTTGTATTTACAAATCTAGACTTGTCTGAGAAGCTCTACTCAGTCTGGGAGTGTGCATTAAAGATAATTTGCTCCTTTTATACAAGATTGAATCTTTCTTTCTCTTTCATATAAAGTTTGCAAGCTGCTACACACATGTCCATTGTTTTACCTGCTTAATTATTCTCTAGTTTATTTCATTTTATTTTTGATTTGAGATAATGGGAATGTTTCATCCAATTTTACCAGTAAATCATTTGACGAATGAAAATATACTTCAGATTTCACTAAGATACATAGAAATAAAATTTGTTTCATTTCTCTAGTGTAATTCAGCGTGACTACTTTTACCCCCACTACAACTTTTAATTTAGAGAAGTCATCATTCATTAGATTTTGATCAATAGACTATAGATGAAACATGTAATTTCTTTACTAAACCAGGTTTCAATTTTATTATTCTAAATTATAAACCATTAAATAACATAAAGATTTTAATGAACATTAAATGCTGCTTTTTTCTTCATCAGTTTACTTTGTGCTGTAAGAAAATGAAGCATAGCAAGATTGAGAGAAGTAATGAAGGTGCTAATGTAACAACATAATTGAAACTAAAGTTTCTCAACTTCACACGGCAGATATTTTCCAATACACAGGTCTTGGGCATTTGTTATTGATAAATGAATATAATCACCATTATTCATAGCCCTTTGCTATGAGATTAATGACTTTCATATGTATTTTCCAGCTTGCACTTTGATGTGAAACTCAGCAACATGCAGGAAATGCTGCTTCTCCATGTCTGACATAATTCTAATAGCTTTTCTGAGAAATAGTCAAGTATTTTATATTGATTTATGTGAATGTCTGCTATGTGACCAAATATTTCCTATCAACATTTTTACATTACCTGTCCCAGTTTTCCTTCACAAGATGCCTCTGCATCCTCCATATGATCTGTCATTTGCGTGTTTCCAATTCTCAAACTTGGTTAGCTTTCTCTCTGCAGTCTCTATTTTTTTCTTCTTCTAAGCACTATTACATTATTTGCAAGACTCTAGACTCCTAGAGATAGCAAGATATTTTAGTATTGTTTGAATAGTTCTGTTTTCTATCTTTAATTAACATTGCTCAAATTAGCATGTTTCTAGAAAACTACAAAAGCAGCACTGTAGAAACAAAAATTTATTATAAAAAACCCACAAAACTTTTTTTATTTTGTCATTTGAATGCTCCCTTTCTTTCTCTAACAAAGACAGGATAAATTGAGTGTCAGACAAAATATTCTGTTCAAAGCACCTTTCTCTTCACACAAAATTTAAATTGTTATAGGATAAATCATGGTTTACATAATAATATTACAAGAATTTTTATTTGAATTAAATCTTTAGTTTTTCAAAAAGAGTTGAGATTTGCAAATCTTAATCAGTTCACGGAGCTTTTTGTATCTAGTGTAAATATTAGGAATTAATCCCAATATTGATTAGAGTAAGGCTCCTCCACTCTTAGTTCACAGGCTGCAGGATTAAAACTCAATTTAGATTATGCCCAGGACAACTTCAGGTCTCAAATTGGGAGGCTGAGAGGGAGAGGGAAGCTGCCACACAGCATGGAATCATTCTTATCTAGCTCCTCAATGGGTGGATAACGCTGGCTCCTGTGTGCCAGGTATCTGGCTGTATTCTCTTGTTTTCTGAAGGAAGGAGTTTATTTGTGCACAATTCTATGTATGAGAATTCTTTTTTTATTTTTTGTATTGGTTGTTCAAAACATTACAGAGCTCATGATATATAATCTTTCATACATTTGACTCAATTGGGTTATGAATTCCCATTTTTACCCCAAATACAAATTGCAGAATCACATTGGTTACACACTCACATTTTTACATAATGGCATATTAGTGACTGTTGTATTCTGCTACCTTTCCTATCCCCTACTATCCCCCCTCCCCTCCCCTCCATCATCCCTCTCTAAGAGAATTATTAACTTGCATTCTAGGCTAAATCTCAAGGGAGAATCTGTATCCAGGGCTACTCATTCACTTTATATTTTCTTTCTATTTTTAACTAAATCTACACTTCGCTTCAGATTCTGGCTGTTAATATATATATATATATATATATATATATTGACTTACCCTTTCTCTTAGAACTCCCAAGACTTTCAAATTGCACATCTCTTCTTTTCAGTGCTCACTTAATTATAAATTAAATGGTTGTGTACACTGCCTAATTTTTGCTGTTATAAATTTAAACAGATCAAGTTAACTCAAGCCAGTGGATCAATGACGTTCCTTTTAACTATCATGCTCAATTTGCATTTTTAAAAAGGATATTGAATAATTGATATGAATCTTCAATTGCAATCAATTCTTCTGGTCAAATAACAAAGTTCAGAGAATGTGCATGAACAATCTCTGCCTGAGACTTTCTTCCACATCATGATTACAGACACCTTGCACATTCCAGAAAATACAAAAGAGAGAGAGGGGGGGGAGGAGAGAAAGAGAGAGAGAGAGAGAGAGAGAGAGAGAGAGAGAGAGAGAGAGAGAGAGAGAGAGAGAGGAGAGAGAGACAGTCAATCTAGGAATAGGAAGTAATAATATCATGAGCTCTCCTTCACATATTTCACACTCTGCTGTCTTTCCTACTGATTTTTAAAGTGAAACTTTTCTATCCCAATTATCTGCAAGAACTTCAGCATTTCCTTTCTTGTTTTCCTTATCTAGATTTATTTCATTTTACAACTGTATTCCTGCATTGCTCTTGCTTAGGATTCAGATGACTATTACTGTTACTGTAGCTCTAGCTGACTATGGTGTCTACTATTGCAGAAACAGCAGGATACTCACTATTTGAACTTGATTTAAAAAAAATATGAGCCTAATCTTTCTCAGTGGCTGCATGATACAATGTATATTTTTGGACTTTGGTAAAATGCATTCTCCTCTCAATCTATATGTAAAATATCATTTGTTTTCCCATTTAGTCATCATGAATACATCAAAGGTTATTTATGGAAATAAGAAGAAAATCTATAAGTCCAATTAAAGAAAGAAGCATATTTTTTCTCTTGATGTTCTTAGAAAAGTATTACTATATACACACACATAAATAATGTGGACATATGCATAAGAATAAAAAAAACATATAATAAGATTATTGGCAACAGTTCAAAATCCTAAAGGATTAAAACTTAAAGGAGAAAATAGGTTAACAGTTTAAAGATTGTCTTAAATTTCAAGACAATGATCACCTTGGACTTGATTGCAAGTTGCAATTTTCAGGTTTGTAAAACAAACTTTAATATTTGTTTTACTGGTGATTAATATCAAACTTGGATACAGATGGTGAGTTGTTAATATGAAAAAGTTGGGGCTGTTTTTCAAAGAATTAAAACAACTCAGCAATGTTGATTGCAATATAATTGAATATCTGCAATTTGATTTTCCTCTGAATGTATTCATTTTAGTTTATTGACAGATTTGTTATCAGACTATGATTTTGAGCCTCTGCAGCTATTTAAAGGGCAGAACACCACCTGACAGTCTTGCAAAAAAACTGAGTGTGACTTTACCTGAATGAATGGACCATTTTAGTATAAAATAGATTGCTTACAGTGTTTCCATTTCCTTAGGCATTAAGGCCTGACATTATTTTCATAAAATGGAAGTTCACTTACTAAGTAAATGTGGCCATGCTACTTGATCACAATTTCCTCTGTCACATAGTTTCTATGTAAACCTTAAAACAGCTCACTCTTATTTTTTTTTAATTCCCTTTCAACATGGTTTCCATTGATATTTTCTGGACTAAAACTAAATTATTTGTTTCTAACAATCTATAAATATAAGTGGAGGAAAAATGCATATGAATAATTGAGGAGGTTAAATTGGATACATGAAAAAGATGGAGCCCAATATATACTGCAGTCAGAGTTTGTCTCTTAGTTTTAACAAATCTGAAAGCAAATAAGAATTAACAGAAAACTTTACAAATTATCTATATAGTTGGATGGGTATATGTTGGTATGTAATTTATATTAAAATGATAAACTGGTTTTATCATTCATTTTAAATATGTTCTGATATTGAATTAAATTAAGTGAAAGGTTATCCTCTCAGGAACTCAAATGACACAGAATCTGAAGCTGCTCAAGAATACATTTCTTAACAAGTGAGTCTTATTTCCTAATTCTAGTTAATCCCGTAGCCCACCTATCAATGTCAATTTTCATTTTCATTGTAACTGTGGGTGAAATAATGTTTCTCATATTTGATAATATTAGAAAATTTAAATGTTTCTGGAAATTAATATTACCATTTCCAAAGGTTTTCATGGTGTAATCTCTATCCATATATATGTAACAATATGAAATATTACCTGTCTTTGTTATATTCAACATGGTTTTGTGTTTAATGTTTAGAGCACTTGTTCTCTGCTGAAAAAGCAATCCAATAGGAAAAGAACCAAAACAGTATTACACATGGGAGAAACTACACTGCTGTATGGACAAACCAATCTGCAGGACTACCCAATATGGCCATTCATGGATCCAGGATGAAATATGAGCTTTCATCTTCAAAATATGGGTTTTTATATTAGCATGAGACTTCATTTTCACTCCAGAAAGATGAAATAAAAGTGCATGGGAAGATTTATGAACCAGACCTAGGGGGCTGAGTTCTTCACTTAGCTAGAATTTAGTCATGTGGTCATACCAAAGGAAAACACAAGTTGGGAATGCAGGTTAATTGTATCCAGTGATAAAAAGAGACCTATGTTAGTTAGATTTCCATTGCTGTTATGAAAATATCTAACAATATGGAGGAGAGAAAATTTATTCGATTCATGGGTTCAGAGGTTGGATGCATAGTCAAACTCTTGCATCACACAGGGCCTGAGATGAGACAGAGCATAACGACTAAAGGGTGCAGCAGAGAAAAGCTATTCAGCTCATTGTGGCTCAGAAGCATAGAAAGAGACTGGGGAAGGCCAGAGGTAAGTGAAATCCTTATAGGGTATGCCCCCAATGTCTCCTCACCAGCCTACAATTATCTCTCAGCTAATCAATTCAAATTAGGATAGATGATTAGGTCTTGGCTCTTATAATCTAACCACTTCACCTCAGATTTGCGGTTTTTAGGAACACCTCATATCTATATCATACAAGACCATTAATTATTTTATTGTAGCAGCAAGTGTCTTTTCTAAGTGTTTTCTTATAATTTTCTTATTAATTGCTTTCAATAACTGTTATATTTTAAATTAACAACACATTGAAATGTAGAGAAAGTACAGCATTTGACCAAGTTATAGAATGACAGAGACGAGAACTAATATATAATGTCTGTTCTTTTTTTTCTATTATTCTTCAATATAATAATTGTTAATCAAGTATATCTGAATGACTCTCCATAAGAATTTTTATTTCTAATTGAGAATATTCTACCTAGTCAATTTATTTATCTACATCTACATGAAGATATGCAGTGATACAACCTCGCACTCCTCAAATGCTTTACTACTTTATTCAGATAAGGGTCAGGTTTTTCTCCCCTTTTTAACATAATGTGTTCTTTCCCTTTTAGTGAAGATACCATATATGTTTTATAAAAATAATCTCAGTATTTTTAATTATAAAATAACAAAATTCAAGGAGCATTCTTTTTTATCATAGAGGATTATGCAAAGGACTTGGAAGATTGTGTTCTCTTTGTATGGATTATTTGATTTGTCAATTCAACAATTATGTGTAGAACATTGCTTATGCATCTATCATTTTGTGATATAGGGGACAGAATAGCTTACAAACCAAATAAATCCCCTGCTTTCTATGAATTTCCATTTCAGTGGTAAAGGCAAATATGCAAGTAATAAGCAAATAAACATGATATATATTTCATTATATCATATAAGTTATCTGTTGAAAAGTAAATCAAGTAAAATAATAATTTTTCATTTTCTTAAATTATATATATTTAGATAAAATCATCACAAGAGTCCTTTATTAAGCTTGATATTTTTGCAAAAACAGGAATGATAAATAGATGGAAGTAACACTTATTATACTAGTATTTTAGCAGAGGTTTATCTAATAGGAAGTAAGCAGTGATGGAATTCAATAGAGTTCATTATAAATAACTATTTGAATTATAGGAAGCAGATTTGTAATGAGTAATGGCTCTAAGCAATGAAAAGGTTAATGGAGTTTGCTGATGTAGACACAGGTTATATTTACTGCATTTTTTTTAACTTGAGGCAAAGATGAATCAAACACCTTTGCAGGTGATTAACTTTTACCTATGATTTAAGTTATGTGTTGTGAATGATTATTTATAACCTACCAATAATTAAAGATCTAATTGCTATAATAATCAAATAAACAAGAGTATCTTCACAGTCAAATGCTCCTTTTTAAAAACAGTGTTATGATCTATAAATCAAAGTTCAGTAAGTTATTTTTGTAGTTATTATTATCTAACTTGATATCTTGTAGATTATCATCTCAAAAAAAGGGTATTGGGTTTATTAAACAAATGCAAAATAAAGATATTATCTATAAAATTTATTATGAAATATGCTACCAAACTTTGGAGGTATTTGCATTTGTTTATAATCTGCAGAAAAACAAAAACTATGTAAAGTTAAATCATTATTAGTATTTATTACATGTTCTGATTTCTGTTTTAGGGAGTTAAACAAAGTTAGTGAGAAATACCAGGGACCAAGAAGATCATTTGAATTTATATTGAATAAATTTTATCAGCCGGAAGAACATGAGATTAATACTAGAGGAACAATATAAAGTTGTGTTTTCTGTGTGTGGGGGTATATTTCATATAACATCAACAGGCAAATCATAGAAGTTCAGACATTACATATCAGAAAGTTTTTAAAGTGGAATTTGAAATAAATTTTGATATGAATAAAATAAAGACAACAAGGAATCAAATTTTATTATTGAGTGTTGTTGACATTTACAAGTAGTAGTAACAAAAGAAATAAAACCACTAGCCTGGGGCTGTAGCTCATTGGTAGAGCACCCACCTCGCACATGTGAGGCACTGTGTTCAATCCTCAGCACCACATAAAAATAAATAAAAATATTGTGTCCAACTACAAATAAAAATAAAACAAACAAAAAAGAAATGAAACCCAACAAAAATGTATATTTATGCAATCTTTAATTTCCAGAATCTGGTAGTTTACTGCAGGATAGGTGTGTGCATGTCTTTGTCAGAATGAACTAAACTGCCTCATTGATATCTATTATAGACATTGTTATTTGAAAGGAACTAGAAAGAAAAGTAAAGTCTTCATAAACTTTCCTAGTCACAGAGAAGTATTGTAAAACTCTATAGCTGTGTCAAAAGCATATTTTTAGATATTGTAAGGTAAGGAATGATTCTAATCCTTTTAATTCTATCAATGATAGTTCAACTGAAAGTTTATGTTAATGAAAGTTTATTACTATTATGGAAAAGTTTAAACATGCAAAAAAAGAGTAAATAATCCAATGGATGAAACTCCCAGATTCAGGAATACTTGATATTATATTTCTTTTTTTAATATTATCCCTTACTTTCTTTTTTATAAGTGGACTAATTTTTTTTATTTTGGACTAGGCATTGTATTCATTTTTTATTGAGAGATAATATTGATATATCTTTATGGAACACATTGTGGTGATTTGATACATGTACATAAGGTATAATAATCAAATCATTTTAGTAAGCATTTCCATTTCTCCTAATTTTAATCATGTTTCATGTTCTAGGAATTAGTTACTCCTCTAATCAGTGGAAAATGTATCATAGACTTTTCATAAATACTTATTGGACTTTGCTAAGGAATGATTAGAAGTAACTTCTCTACTTAATTGTATTTTGGTGCCATTTGTTGAATTTTTTTTCATCCCTCCTCTTTTCTGGTCTTCCCATATTTAGTGATCACTGTTTGATTCTATTCTTCATGAGATCAACTTATTGGTTTTCACAAACAATTGGAAATATGACATTTGTCTTTCTGTGCATGAATTGTTTCACTTAACATTATGACCTCTAGCTCCAAACACATTGCTGAAAGTTAGAAGATTTCATTCTTTTTCAATATCTGAATAATATTCCACTGTGTATATATAATATATTCATTTTATCCATTCATCCACTGATGGGAATCTGAGTTGATTCCACACTTCATTCTGTACTGGATATTTGAAGCAAATCCCAGGTATCATACTTTTTCCACTATAAATATTTTATTTTATTCTTCTAAATGCTGCAGTTTTATATTTTCACTTTTAATTTCACCTTGCCATTATCACATTCATCAAATATGGAACTATTCCTTAATACCATTTACTACTCCAAATAACATTGCCCATTTGTCTCAAATTTATTTTTATTCAGTCACACATTGTGATTGCTTTCTGCCATAAATATTTGTAATTTATATTGACTTCATAGAATTTTTTCTATACATTTATTTTAATATGTATTCATTTCTGTTCTTTTGACTAACTAGGTCATTTTCCCTAATAAACATGTCCAATTTTAAATTTATGTTATTGGTGAGACAGCCATATAATAAACATGATGGACTTTGTGTGGTAAGTATTTATATCTTTGCCTCTGTAGCAAGAGACAGATGTAGATCATACTTGAGCATGTGATGTCATATTCCAAAAAGCATTATTCATGGACATGGATATTGAATTCTGTATAATTCTGACATGTCATGGAGTGTTACCCTTCTAATATTTTCAATCATTTAAAAGTGTGCAAGACTGTTTTTAGCTTATACAAATCACTGCACCAACAAATTGTTTTGGCCTTGCTGCTCTATCCTTTCTATATCCCACAATCTGAAAATTGAATTTAAAACCTGAATTCGATTCTTATTACTTTTTAAGCAAGAACAGGGGTTGATCATTGTAATTGTACATGGGTGGTTCACTGTAATTATTACTGAGTCAAGTTGTAATATGACTAATGTGTTGTCCCATTTTAGCAATGCTAATTATGAGCAATGAACTCCAGTGGTATCTAAGTCTATGTTGCAAAGTTCCTATTAACTTTTCACTTTCTGACATTAGTTTCTATTTATTGTTGGTTTTCTTATTTCCTTTCTATTAATACATTAGTATTTCTAATTCTTTCTTAGTTTTCTACTTTTGTAAAATCCACAAGAGAGCTTAGATCATGAACCATTATTTTTTCTTTGATACTGAGTTGTCATTTTTTTCTCTTGAAGGTATATTTCAGGTACAATTTGTGCTATCTAGGTTCAATGTCTGATGAGATGATATAATATTATTCCATAAATATTATGGGTTTGTTATTCAACTTCTCATTACTAATGTTGATAAAGCAAGGTGATACTACATAGTTCTAAAATGATGAAAAATAAATATCCTTGTATCTATGTACGTTAAATAGGTTTAGTCTGGATTTTTGTAGAGTTACGTAATAACAAATCCTGTTTATTTCTAATGGAAATATAAATTATTTTACATGTTTAAAATAATTACTATACTTGAACAGTCAGTACATCCCTAAAGTTTTATCTTATATTTTTAGTCAGCAAATTTTTGCATTGAACTGTTAAAAAAGTTGGATTATTTTATGCTTAATAAGGCTTATTGAGATTATTAGGCTCTTTTATTGATTTTTTTTCCTTCACACTGTTCAGAATGTCTAAAATATTTAAATTATAGATAAAAATTGATCCCCCAATACACTGATTAATTAAATAAACAACTACAAGAAACAAAAGAATATGTTGATGATTAAAGGAAAATTGGCCTAGTGCTTAGCTTAATTTTTTTTATAACTTTATTTTATTTATTTATATGTGGTGCTGAGGATGGAACCCAGGGCCTTGCACGTGCGAGGCAAGTACTCTAATGTTGAGCCATAACCCTCGCCCCTACCTTAATTTTTTAACTAAAATTTATGGTTTTGTAATTATCTATAATACCATGCCATATTCTGTTTTAAGATTATATTATAACAAAATTCCTTTCTGAAAATAACTCTATATGTCTCAACATCTTGGGTGAGGATGGACATTTAATTTAAAAATGAGTAAAGGCTTATAGTTGAGGAATGTAGTTAGTAAATAACAATAAGCTATTACTCCTTTTAAAGTCACTCTCCAGTTTTATACTGAATCCCATTACATCTCTCCAGCTGCAGGACCATGCATTAGCAGTGTCAGGTCTGACACCTGTATTATAGACGTTTCACACACACACTGGGTCATTCTCATCAGCATAGACACATCTTAGCATTTCTTCCATATTGAAACAAGAGTAATTAACTAGATGCCATTATCTTTACTTCTTATATTTTCTTTTATCTCCTTCTTTTTCTAGGAAAACTTTTCAAAATTGGTGATAAATGATAATTATACTCTTCTGTCTTCCTTTTAAGATCATCAGTGATTTCTACTTAGTTAAATTCAATGTTTAATGATAAGATTCAACCTCCTTTATCCTAATAATAGCACTTACCTTGCTAATCCCTCTTTCTCTTTTATATACTTTTTCTATTTACCCCTGTCACATTGGCTTTCCTACTACTACATTACCCGCTACTGTATCTTATTCCCTTGTTATTTGGTTTTCATCCTTCCATATCCAATACCTATCACCTTAAGTGCAATATTTAAATGTGAGTTTATAATTTCAAATGCTGATATACCTATTTACATTTTTTGTACTATTTCCTACTTCATTCCTGATTTTTATTATTTTCCATTAAAATTCACAATAATGAGTAATTTGTTCCATTTCAATAGTAAATTTTTTGTTTGTGTTCATATATGTGTATCTTTTATTGTTGTTTTAATTGCATTGAATTCCATGAATAAAACCTGTGTTCTCTATATTGTTTATGATATTTTGAGAGTTTTCATATAGTAAACAATTATTCATTTTAAATTTTATATTTGTATTATTACTTACAATAAATGCGTATTTTTTGACTCTTGGATTTATAATTTAGTCAGGGGTATTAAGAGTTTCCAGTAGGATTGTCAATTTGCTTGCAATTTTGTCACTTTTTGCCTTATAATTTGAGGTGCAATGTTTTCAAGTATCTTTATGTTCATGACATACCTGTTCATTTTGTCTATTACTCAATACCTAAAGTTTCTATTTAATTCTTGATACTTTATTTTACATATCATTGTAAATGATTTTTATTGCAGTATTTCTTATTCATCATTTTTATTATTTTCTTTTCAAATGAACTGTGTCATTTCATCTGTACATCAGCAGACTGATTATTTTCCTCTTACCAAATATTTTGCATCTGCCATTTGTTTATTTGGCCCCTCGGAAAATCTCATGAACAATTCCTGGTTTCATTTTAATTTATTGGCACTGCTCTCCATTTTGGACATGACAACCTGCAGAACTGTAATACATAAATCTCTTTGCTTTAAAATTTGTGCTTAATCTCAGATATTATTTTATACCAAACCAAAATGGAAAGTCAAGATATAATTCACTTCATTGGTCCATGTATAACTTCCATCTCAAACTACTGAATTCAATAAATACTTTGTGGTGTGGCTCAGAAGAGAGGCTGATCTCTACTGGCTGAGTCATCCTTTCCTCTGCCTTGTTTATGAACTTACAGATCTCTAACAAAGAGTAATACTCTTAGCAAACATTCTCACATTTTGTGTCTGTTCTCATTACATCCCCATATGCCACTTTTCTAGAAGCCCTTTCCACCAGACTCCCAACTTAGTACTTCAGACAACTGAGCAACTACAAGACCCATTGTAAAGCCCACAAATCCATGCTTTTTTCAACATTTTCAGATTTCTTTCCAACACCATGTAAAGGAATAAGTACACTTTAATAATTGTAAATATACGTGTGTGTTTATGTATCAAGTATCAAATATAATTAATGTCTCAAATACCTGAAAACTCCTGAAAAACCTTATTAATCTTTCTTGACTAAAGACATTCTAAAAATGCAATTATTTAACTTTAAATTAAAAGTGATACTTGTTCATACAATACTATTTTCCAAAATACTTTATCATGGAAAACTTGATAGGAAATTAGCAATCACCCATACTCACTGAAGTGCTTTTGATAGGAGTTATTAAATAATTCTACTTCATGGAATAGGAATTTTCTTGCACATAAATATTATCATTTCAGAAACTTGTCCTAGAAACACAGCAATAAAGTAAATTTACAAATGATTATTTTTTGTATTTTATTTTAGTATCAAATAATACTTCATCTGTTGTGTAATTCTGTATCTTCCTCAATTTTAACCTAATCATTTTTTTTTCTATCTGTGCTCCTGACATTTTTTCTTACTAAGAAAATTTTCTGTATGTTTAATGTAGGAAATCAGTTAGCAGTCTATCTTCTGTTCAAGGCAGGATCCAGGTGCCTGACAAGTTAAATACTTGTTTTGCCTTTTCCCAGTCTAGCTTGGTGGTGCTATAAAATGTTTTCAATAATTTCTTTGATAATTTGCTGATAAAAGTTCTTCATGTGTTAAGTAGGAAATATAAATTAAGAGTAGAAAACAGAAAACATTCTACATATATCAAGCAGGAGTGAATTTACCCTGGCGAACTGGAAGCTTGTCAAATAACTGTATTTCTTTACATTTAGTTACTATAAACAATTCCTGAGGCTAGAAACTTAAAAATAAAAGAGGTTTATTTTGCCTAATAGTTCTCATCAAAGTTGAGAGCCCACATTTGATGACAACCCTCTTGCTGGAAGAGTCCTCTGGCAGGACAAAATATTGCATGGCAAAAGACAGGGAGCATGCGCATGTGTGTGTCCATATTTTTTTCTCTCCCTCTTCTTATAAAGTCACCACTATTTAGTCATCATGGTTTAATCCTGATGACTTTATCTAATCCTCATAACTTCCCAAAAGTTCCATTTTGAAATGCCATAGACTGATTCTCTCCACTCTCCTAGTATCTCACAATGTCATTTAAAGCTCTCCACATGAAATCCTGGAGATATAATTGAACTATATGCAGACCGTACACTGGTGATGTCTACGGAATGAAAGTCAGGTCTACTGTCTGTCAATACCCCCACTACTTCCATAACACCAGCATGAGTTCATGGAGCCTACGACTCAGTAAGAAGGCACAGACTCTTATGCAACAACTATGACTTCAAAATATTAACTGTAAGTTAGCATTACTACTGAAACATCATCTTTCCCATGCTGTCTTTTGGATTTCACAAAAGTATATGAAGAAGGTAAAATTTGAATTGTGCCCAGTTCTCAGGCTACTGACATGTCCGTAAAATATTGATTTTTATCTTCTTTTTAAGAATTCATGACTGATCTTATAATAAATTTTGTATTTCAACAGGCAATAACTTGAATAAATAAGATATGTGATGAGAATATTTGAAATTTTGTCACATAGGTGCCACTTGAAAGAATAAATTCATGTGTTCTTTCTCTTCTTGTGTATGGGAAAAGCAACAGTCATCAAGTTATTTGATGAGTGTTTTCTTGGAAGACATCCTGTATTAACTGTCTGAAGCTATCATCACAGAATTCCACCGATTGGGTGTCTTTTACAACAGAATTGCTAAATTCCTTGTGCTGGATGCTCAAGAGGAGAGTGTTGGCAGATTGGTTCCTTAAGAGAATTCCTTTCTTGGCTTACAGAGCTGTCTCCACACTGTGTTCATGTGTCATCCTTTGTGCCCACACCCCTGGTGTTATTCTATGTGTTTTACTCACCTCTTATGAATGTACCAGCTAGGTTGGTTTAGCCCTGATCTCATGGTTTTGAGTTGGCTTAACACTTTAAAGGTCCTTTTTTCAAATATTTTCACATTCTGAATTACTAGGAGTTCAAGAACAAACTCAACTTTTAAGGAGACCACAATTCAGCCCAAAGTACTCTCTTCTTTCATGTTTTTAATATCTCTCTCTCACACACACACACACACACACACAGACACACACACAAACACTTCATGAAATGAGAACATTTGAATTCCACAATCCTTGTGGCATTATATACAAGATAACTCTTATGTACTTTGTCAGCAAATTTTAAAGTGTGTGTGTGTGTGTGTGTGTGTGTGTGTGTGTAGGAGTAATAGTAAGTAAGAATAGAGGCAGTGGAAAATACACTCACACAATAAACACATATTTTAATTGATATTTACTAAATATATAAGCTCAATTATGGGCTGGGGATGTGGCTCAAGCAGTAGCAAGCTCGCCTTGCATGTGTGTGGCCCGGGTTCTATCCTCAGCACCACATATAAACAAAGATGTTGTGTCCGCCAAAACTAAAAAAATAAATTTTAAAATTCTCTCTCTCTCTCTCTCACTCTCTCTCTCTCTCTAAAAAAAAATAAGCTCAATCATGTGCATGCCATGCTAATCACATTCAGAAGTAAAAAGAAAAATCCTGTTACATTGAAGAGTATTTGGATCTATTACAAATTTATTCATCATGAGCTTAATTATCAAAGTATAATTTTACTCCAAGAAATAAATCCCATTTCTAAAGAAAGAAAAATGAATGTTTTCACTTGGTTCAAATTAATTTGTTTTCTTTATGGAAAGATAGAGGAAATGGGTTCTTTTCTCACATAAACTATAATTATTAAGGCAAAAATTATGAATTATTCTAATCAATTTTGAATGGTGAAAACACTATAATCATAGCACAATCAAGTTAGTAGAGCAATGTCCTTAAATTCTAGCTAGTCTTTAAATGAAATTATATTTATTATGCAAATCTTAAAAGTTTTTCAAATATTCCTATTACCATTATCTCTGTCAGTGAGTTGTCATTATTTTCAGATGCTGCCAACTACCCTGTGGACTAGAGGGCAACTGAAGTCTTATAATTTTATAAAAGTAAAAATTCTGATACAGTGATTTATATTAGTTGCTTTCATCATATATTGTACAGTGTGAAGATATAGTGACAGATCATTTCTGGATAGAATCAAAATGAGACATATGTCCCAATTACTGCAAGAATATCCAGGAATAAAATGATTTTTTTTTGGCTTCAATTGGCAATTCAGAAGGAAAGGTCACTTTTGGCAAATGTTTGAATATAAGAGTGAACTTATTAATTTGGCTTATTGTGCGCAAATTCAAAAATAGGGCAATTCTTATATGCTTAATTATTCTTTCTCAAGGTGAAATTATTATTAAAATAAGAAAAAATGACATAAGAATACATGAAGTTATTAATTTAAGTAAGTTTAGGTATATCTCGAATGAATAATGCCTTATATATATATATATATTTGAGATATTAAATCATATTGCAGTTTTCATACAAACACACAAAGATATATTTGATATGCAATTAACATGCTATACAATTCACTCTTTTAAAGTTCATAATACATTGATTTTTAGTATATTCACAGAGCTATGCAACCATCAATATGATATATTTTAGAAATTATTTTATTACCTCAAAAGAAACTCCAAAGAAATTAACTCACCATCATATGCCTAGGCCCCATCCTCAGTCTGATGCAACCACCAATATACTTTGTTTCTCTATAGTCTTACAAATTTTGGCAAGTCATAGGAAAGAAATCATATATTGATCTTCTTTGACTAATTTCTTTCACTCAATGTAATGTTACCAAGATTCTTTTGACTTTAATGTTCATCAGTATTTTACTTTTTATCAACAAATATATTCCATTGTCTGGTGATACCACATATTTTATTCTTTCTTCAGTTGGTGGCATTTGTATTTTTCTTCCCACTTTTTAACTATTATGAATAATGCTGCTATATTTGTGCACATATATTGTTATTTATCAGATAGATATCTAGAAACTGTGAAATTATATAATTCTATGCTTAAATTTGCAAAGCTGCCAGACTTTCACAAAATATTTGTACATTTTATATCCCTAACAGAAGAGTATAAAGCTTATAGCTTCTTATCCCCTCATCCACTCTCTTTCCTATTACATGCATATTAATAAGTGTGAAGTGATAACACATTATGGTATAAATGACTCAGTAATATATCAATTTGTGGCAAATAACTTTCAGCTCTTATCAGTGATCACTTAAATTGCACTGGCCAACCTTTTCAGGTATGATGATTTTGCCAATTGCAAATTACCTAAAATATCATCTAAATAATTCACAGAGACATCAATTAATAAAAGGAAAAAAGAGATTATAATAATAGTTAATTATAATTAAGAAACAATGTTTATTTGGTTGGATATTCTACATTTAATTTATTAGTTAATGTGTGGATATGCATTTGCATAAAAAAAGAAGCAATGGGAAAAGGAATACATGTTAGCCAAAGAAAAGGAATTCTCATTTCAAAGGTAAATATTTTATTTTAACACCAACTGAAAAAATAAGCTTCAGTGTACAATTGTAGCAAAGCAAATGCTTAAACAATTTAGAAAACAAAAATAGCATTTTCAGACATTGATATTAAAACAAAAAAGAAAAAAAAAACACATGCCCCCCAAAACAAATAATTTTATATACCCTTTTAGGAAACAAAGTTAATTTATTTGAAAGAAATGAATGCATTTAGATTCATAGCCCAATTTGAGATTGGAATGTTTGTTTATATGCTACTGATTTTTGGAGTTCCTTATATACTTTTATGTATCCATATATCACCATCCATGTGATATGCATAGTTTGCCAATATTTTATGACTTCATGTGTTTTGTCAGGTCAATCTATTGATTGTTCACTCAATTGATGAATAGATACACTGTATATGGCATTTATATAAAATGGAGTGCTATTCAGCCACAAAAATAATTAAACTGTTATTTCTGGCAAAATGGATGGAACTGGAGATCATTATGTTTTATGAAATAAGTCTGACAGAGAAAAGTTGGCATGATATTATTTATATGTGGATTCTAAAGAGATGGAGCTCTTAGAAGTTGGAAGTAGATTGAGGTTTACCATGAACCAGGGAGAAATAGGGTATATTTATAAATAGGTACTAATTTAATCATATAGAAACAAGATGTTCTGATGTGCTATTGCACAGCAGGGTGATGACCTAGCAATAACACACTGTGTGTTTCAAAAAGAGGAACGGATTTTGAATGTTTTCACCACAGAAATGACAAAGGTTTAAGGCAATAATATATTTAGCCTAAGTTAAACATTACACATGTATTGAAATTCTATATGCATACATTTTGCTCTTATATATCCATTATGAAATAAATTTTAATAGATGATTTCTAAAACATGCATACTGGGCTGGGGTTATGGCTCAGTGGTAGAGCCCTTGCCTATCATGTGTGAGGCACTGGGTTCCATTTTCAGCACCATATGTAAATAAATGAATAAAATAAAGTTCCACCAACATCTAAAAAATATCTTAAAAAATAAAGAAATAAATAAGACGTGCATATCCTCAGGAGAATGGGGGTGAAATATCTCATCCTAATAACTCAGACTTAACCCATGTGCAACAAGAACAATGCTGCATAAAGATGAATTCTCCAGAAAACAAGGTGAGATCACAGGTTATGTAAGATGTTTGACAATTTGGAAATCTGACTGAAGTTCAGCAGGATATAGAGAGAAATCAGTGCAAAAGAGTCAAACAATCAGTAAAAACATGTATCTAAAAATTAACTGTATTTAAAAACAAAAACTACTACATGAAAGGTAATTTAATAACTGCACACTTATCAGTACAGTACTCAAAATAACATAAACTGTCCTTTTATTTAACCTAGTGATAATTAAGCAGTAATTGAATATTTAAGAAGAGGAAAAATTATGACATAGTAAGAGAAATATATCTTCATTTCCCACAACAGGAAATCAATAGATGTTTCAAAATGAAGTTATTATTGAAGTCTGAGCATGGAATTTAAAAGTATGTGTGGATATATGAGAAACACAGAAAGAATATACGTACTTCAGAGTGAAGAATTTTGGAGAGAAAAAAATGACCCTTGAATTCTTCTATCTTGAATAGTCTTGAATGTTTTTAAAAATATTTTTATTAACGTTTTTAACATTAAATTTATAATATTCAAAAAATAATTTGTTTTGCATATGTTTGTGTAATTTTATGACACAGGAATAGTATCATTTAAAAAAAAAACTAGAAAGAAGTTGAAAGGAGAGCTGTGTTCCTTTGCCTTGAGATCCTTTGCCTTGAGATCCTTTGCCTTGAGATCCTTTTCTAATTGGATAATGCATTTCTTTTCCACCAGTCTTTTAGTTAATGATAATAAAGCTCTGAGTCCTGGGGCCACTGTTTTTTCCTCAACTCAGTGAATCTTACAATTGATTATTTTAAATCTATACTTAAATAAATATCTGCACACACATTAACATATGCATGAGCTAAAGAAATTCCAATAAAATAAGGTGTGAGCCTTACTGAAGTTTAATTTCAGAATATATATTTATTTTTTAAACTATGAGCTACTTTTTACTCAATTTACTTTTTTCTTATATTTACTGATTAGCTATTTGAATTAATAATGCAAAATTTTGAATGACATTCCCTTTATATGCACTGAATAAAATCTGATTTGCAATAGTGCTAGAATCCATATTTTATCCAGAAATAATATTAAAATATTCAGTTTCAACAAAAAAAGATATCGGATATGCAGATGTAATTATTAAGTTAAAGCAAATTTGGCAATACCATTGAAAAGACAGAATTGACTCTAAATATACAAATAATTATTACATAATTATTTATTAGAGATTTCCCAGTTCTGTGGGGTACTTAAATGAAAGTGTTATTTTTATAAATATTCAATGTCTCTTTATGATTGAAGAACTGCAGTAATTATGAGGCAGCACCTTTTTTATTGTTTATTAGAGATCTGATTAGTTAAAAGTTCTCCTCCATGGTGTATTGCTTTCTCTAAAATTGAATTTACACTTGGCATATTTTTAAAAGTAATGTTGCTATTTTGAGATTACAGCTCAGAAAATTACTTGGCTACTAGTTCACTGCTCTGATTTTTTTCATTTAAAGCTCAATTGTTGTAAAGTAAAATACATTAGGTTATAGCAGAGATATCTTGTGTGCTAATGCTCCAGCACCTTACAGAATCATCCATGAGCCATGAACAATGTGTGAACAGATGGTTATAATTTCAGAGGATAAAGATAAGTATTAGTGATGATTAAGCTCTGAGTCCTGGAAAGCATCTTGGGGCCACAAGACTAGTTTCTTCATATTCTGGAATTATCATGCTCAAAATACTGTAGATATCAGGTTTCAGTTATGCCTTTAGCTGTACTAAATAGAGGCCAAGAGAAATATCAGTAAGCCTGGCTCCAGGCATCAAACTTCATTCAGTTCAACTGTACAAATTTTAGGACTGTGTAGTTTTATAAGAAGTTGGAAAGTCTACAGCTAATTAATTTTCTTTTGTGATAATTTGGATGAAAAATTCAATTTTCTCTAGAGCTGTACTCAGTTTCTGCTTTGAAAACAAAAGGTAGGTGCCCAATGCAAGCTATTAACTGCTGGGCTTGCTTCAAGTTTTCTGGATCCATTTGTCTCCTCTATATTAGAGAGAAAACCACATCCTCACATCCTCTGTTTCTTAAACATTAAAGCGGCAGATGAAATTAAAGACCCCTGTATGTCAATACTTTCTATATTAATACACTTGTAAAAGATGTAAGCTATTTTAATTTTGCCAATCTTCTTTGCTACTGAAACTATTATAGTTTTGGTTAAATTTATGTAGACATTAAAGTTTTGTGAATATTTGTGTTCTCAAGGCATTTTAAATACAGGTTTGATATTTAAATCTTGCTAAAAATCATACTTTTTTATAGTTTCAAAATTTCCTGTTGTCAGTTGTAACTCTGTATATTTAAACGATATTTCTGTAAGGCAAGGTGTGGAAGATGTCTTAATTCTTGAACAGCCCTCTCAAAGGAGATCTAGAGACTCCTTTAAAAAGTAAAAAAAAAAATAGTATTAAACATTAAAAAAATGTGAGCACTGATACATTTGTATCAATCCACAATACTGGTTCAGGTTGGTTGGCACAGTGTCACTGGCACTGGGTTACTTACAAATACAAACAAATATTTTTGTGAATGAAGTGAGTTTACATCAATATCATCTGAAATTTAATTATGTCAAATATTTTACTTAATTTCCTTCTAATGTAAATTGGTCAAAGTTCTTTTCTCTTCATTAAAATCTTTTATCTTCCTTCTTTCCTAATTTTATGCTTTTCTCTTTTATAATTCTTATACAACTACTAGTCTGTGGCCATTTTTATTGACCTTGAATTTTTTAGTAAGCCTCTTGCTTACTCTCTAATTATTATTTAAAACAATTTGTGAAGTGTTATGTGTTTATTTCAAATAATGAAGTTACATAAAATTTGACATTAGAAACAATTTTTTTATTAATTTAATAAACATGATCAGATTTCCAGATAATTTATTTTATGAATTGAATTCTCTTCCACTGTGGATTTTCTCATTCTCATATTTTTACAGTAAAAATTATTTTCATTAATTCTGACTATAAACCAGTGTATTTCCTAATTTGTCAGTTTCAATTAGGAACCAGATATTAACAGAAGAAGAAATTGAATATTGCTCAAGATTTGATTAACAAAAAATAATTGCAGAGAATACTTTTTTCCGCTACCACTAATCAGGCTGTCTAGTGTTTGAAGGTCAAAAGGAAGAAAATAATGGAAGTTAGCCAATCAGTCAACACAGTAGTGGTAGCTATAAAGGTCAAATATAATTATAAAGTGTTAGAAATAAAAGGAATTTTAATATATGACTTTATACTTAGTTTTCAAATGTATCTACCACAAAATTAGTGAATGGAATTTTGTGTAAAATTTATACAGGTATATGTATTTGTTTATGTGTTTCTACCCAGTTAAAGAAAATGTTGAACTGTGGGAAGCAAGTAAATAAAATGTTTTCATTTTTATCTTGGATGAAAGATGATATTGATATGAATTTTAAAACAAACAAAATTAGCTTACAGTTAATATACTGATGATAAGCAAAGATTTTTTTTTAAATAACTATGTATATCAAAGCAACTGGGGATGCTCAGCACCTATAATACACTGCTACATAGTCATGGAAACAGAAGAGTAATATGTGGCAAATTGATACAGTGTACTGCAGACTTTTAGGTATTTAGTTTCTATAGGAAGAAATAGCCACATAATTGAAAAAGCACATTAGAAAATTTTAAATGTAGTTTTAAAATGAAAATATAAAACTTGTAATTGTATTTCTATATTTTTGTCTTTATACTTTTCATATTTTAGATATAAAAGTTTAGGCAAACATAGCATAAGGTGAAATAAATGCTCAGATATTAAATAATGTACATACAATTCTCATGAATGTATATCAAAACAGAAAGCTTTACCTACTCCAGAATTTTTCATCAATCCTCTTGCTTTTTTTTTCTTGGTTAAAAAGTAATAAAAAAGAAAGTAAATTAAAAAGAAAAATATTCTCTTCATTTTTGGCAAATTTTATTTTGTTTTCTTAACATAAGTTATTTTGTTCCCATTTCAAAACCACATACCCATGGAAATATTTGATACACACTTTTTGTTTAAAACTTAGCTTTTTTTACTCATAATACTGCTGAGGTTCATCCATGATTTTTGCAGATATTAGTGGTTCATTTATATTTCTTCTTAACTCCATTCTCTAAATATAGGACAGTTTGTTTTAATATTCTTTTGTTGATATACAACTTATTGATTTCCCATTTAGATTCATTGTTGATAAATAAGCTATGATCAAATATTATATAATTTTTTGTATTAATTAATAGTTTCCTAAAGATAAACAATATTATATTTTATTGCAATTTTTATTAATTTTACACTTTGGTATTTGCTGATCTTATATTATTTGTTATTTTTAAAGAGAATTTTAAAAATCTCTGTCTTTAATTCTTAATGGTATAGGAATATAATTTATTCTCAATATTATCCATTTCCTAAAATATTTATATTTGTTTATTTCTTAATAAAAGTGTTGTGAATTACATCTTCATCTCATTTTAGTAGAAGAAACATTAAATATTTTATTGTTAATTGTGATATTACTTGTTGACTGTTCATAGATGTCCTTTATCAGGGTGAGAAAGTCCCTTTCTAGGCACAGTTTAATGATATATTGATATATACTAATAGACACACACACACACACACACACACACACACACACACACACATAGTATTTCAGTTTGTCAAATTCTTCCCCTACATCTATGGAAAAAAAATCAAATAACATTCTCTCAATCTGCTGATGTTACTATGAAATAGTAACTTTTGAAGAACAAATTCTTCTAGATCCCTGCTAGAACATTTCAGGAGATGGTGCTGTTTTACTGTTTATCCACAGAGTGACAATTATAAATATTGTAATGACAATTACATGCTTTTTTGTAACAAACTCAGCTAGGTTATTGTATTTTTCTTTGTTTCAGTGACAACATTGTCTTACTTTGCTGCCAGGATCTCAGTGGCTCTCTGAAATGAGTTGGAAAGCCATTGTCCCTTTGCCATTCTCTGATAAAACTTATGTGATATTGTTTTATTTTTTTTCTTTAAATATCTGATTGAATTCACAAGTGTCTGTAGAACTGGTTATTATGTGGAAAGATATTTATGAGTTAAATGTTTAAAGAGAGATAGAAATATTTATATCACATATTCTTCTTGTATGCCTGTTGGTTGATACGTCTTTAAAGTACTTTTATATTTCATTTGGTTTTCAAATTGACATAAATATAGTTTTTCAAAATCTGCACTGTATATTATTTTATACTTCATTACATATGTAGTGCAGACTCCTCTTTTATTTCCAATGGTAGTGATTTGTAATTCATTCCACTGACTTTTCGTTTCCTCTTCCACCTCCCTTCTTTTCATCCCCTTTGTCTACTTAACTGAATTTCTATTCCCTGCCTCTCACTGCCATTATGGTGGGTTAGACTTTGCCTATCAGAGAAACTTGATGTTCTGTTTTCAGTGATGGGCTTATTTTACTGAGAAGAAAGTCTCCAGATCCATTCATTTACTAGCAAATATCATAAAGTCATTCTTCTTTATGGTTGAGTAATACACTAGTGGATACACAGATTTTCTTTATCCATTCATCTATTGAAGGGCACGTAGATTGACTCCACAGTTTATCTATTGTGAATTGAGCTGCTATAAACACTGACTGTGGCACTGTAGTATATTGATTTTAAATCCTTTGGATATATACTGAGGAGTGGAATACCTCGGTCTATGGTGTGTCCATTCCTAGTTTTTTGAGGAATCTCCATACAGCTTTCCAGAGTGCTTGCACTAGTTCCAGTCAGAATGGCAATGATCAATTTTCAAAATATTAAAAGGTTTTATAAAATTAAAGAACTCTATTATAATTTGTTTCCCAAAATAATATTTTAACTTCTTTTGCTTTTCCTTTTGTATACTTTACTTCTATATATGCTAGACAGTTTTTTTTATTATTATTACGGACTAAATTTTACCCTTTTCCATTTATATTTATATACTGAAACCATAACATCAAATGTGATTGTATATCAAAATTAAGTCTTTAAAGGGATAACTAGGTTTAAGAAGGTATAAGTGTTGAGGTCTGATTAAGCATGATTCGTGTCCTTGCAAGAAGGTGAAAAAACAGACACCTGGGTTGTACACTCCCTGAGAACTTGTCATGTGAGGACACAGAAGATGACAGCCATCTACAAGTCAATGAGAGAAACTACAAAAGCCAAATTAACCAATTCCATGTACCCAGGCTCTTCTCTCCCAAACTGGAAGAAATTCAATTTGTTTTTAAGTCACTCAGAATGAGAATTATTACTACCAAATTAATAATATCTATATTATTATTTATGACCTTATTATATACTAATCAATGTTATTCTTTTTTATTTATTTTTGAAAGCAGAATGCATTACAATTCTTATTACACACATAGAGCATGGTTTTTCATATCTCTCATTGTATACAATGTATATTCACACCAATTCATGTCTTCATACATGTACTTTGGATAATAATGATCATCAAGTTCCAACATCATTTCTAACCCCATGCCCCCTCCCTTCCCTTCACCCCTCTGCCCTTTCTAGAGTTTGTCTATACCTCCCTTGCTTCCTCTCCCTCTCCCTCTCCCACTATGAGTCAACCTCCTTATATCAAAGAAAACATCGACATTTGGTTATTTGGGATTAACTAAATTCACTTAGCATTATCTTTTCTAAGTCCATTCATTTATCTCCAAATGCCACAATTTTATTAGATAGAGTTGCAAAGTTAGTATTTGATATTAAAAAAACAAAAAAAATGAGTGTACTGTATGGTCTAGACAGGGTTCTGGTAAAAACCGTGATGTGTAGGTTTTCATTATACCTCTTATTTTTATATATTTTTTATTTGTCTTAATTAGTTATACATGGCAGAAGAATGCATTTATGCACTTTGAGATATATATACATATATATATAAAACACATAGATGGGGTATAATTTCTCATTTTTCTGAGTATACATGTTCCAGAATCATATCGTTCATACAGTCACATATATACATACAGTGATAATGTCTGTTTCATTCTACTATCTTTTCTATCCCCACATACCCTCCCCTTCCCTCCCTTCACTTCCTTCTACCTAATCTAAGGTAACACTATTCTTTCCCAGTGCCCCCTGTCTTATTGTGAATTATTATCCACATTTTAGAGAAAACATTCTGCCTTTGGTTTTGTGGGATTGGCTTATTTCACTTAGCATCATATTATCCAGCTCCAACAATTTCCTGGCAAACGCCATAATTGTACTCTTCTTTAAATCTGAGTAATATTTCATTGAGTATATATACCTTATTTTCATTATATAAATATATCTCTACATTGAACTTGCAACACACATTTAAAAAAATGATTGCCATCTTTTCTTACTTTTTTTTTTTGCCCTCTTTTCAATCTGATATACCTAAAACTTTATTGAGTTACTGATATTTTGGAAAAAAATGGATACCACTTTTAGTGAATTTTGCTGCAAATAATTTTCTAACTTATATGTATTAAAAATTGTATTTTTAGAGGCATTGTAATATATTTTTATTGATTACTTGTTAGTTGAAAATACATATATTCTTATCTCTGAGTAACCTTTTGAAAAAAGTGCATTGGATTCATGAATACATTTCCAATCATTTTACTTTGATAAGTTGTATTCATTTAACAAAACTTATTAGGAGGAAGTAAAATGGAATTGAAAACAAATGTCCATTATGACTGACTTTCTTTTCCTTATTTGGGTGGCATTTCTACTTATGACTATTCTTTACATAAAAGTTTCCATTTAGTGCATTAAAATTAATACTATGGAAGTGAAACTAAAGAGCTCCCTTCATTCATTGATTGATTGAGTCTTTGAATGATTCCAGTGCACTGAATCGCCCTCTCCTCTTCCAATGTAAATATTTCATCCAGCAATTTGAGGAAAGGAGGGATTACTGCAAAGAAAAGGGAGAGCTTCATTGAGATTCTGGGTTTTTTCCAAGGATTTCTTTGATGTGGATTACTCAAATGTGTGGGATTCAGCAAAGGCAGTGTGTAAATTGAAATGGACAGTGATCCAAGCCTATGGGGAATTTTTAACTTACAGGCAGTTTATTTCCAACTGGATAATCAGATCTGAGAAATATTGGGTTCCAGATTGCTTAGTGGAATGACAGAATAATTTTATCCTATCTATTCTTTGCTTTTTGCTGGGAGGGAAATTTTGAGTATGTAAAACCGTCCTGAGAAGGATTGGATAAACGTAAACACTTCAGTTTTCTTATCTTCAACTTAACATTCTCCTCCTTTTTATTTAAAAAAAAAAAAACTTGAAATATGCAGGTAAATAGCTTTTGGGGTAAATTTCAAAATTACTTACAGCATTAGAAAAAAATTCTGCAACCATTGGTCAGTCAGTTTCCAGATTATACTGGCCGGTTCTTTTTCAGTTGTGACAAGCAGTTCACACTAATCTAAGCTTCCTCAAAAATTGCTTAAAAAAATCATTTGTCAATTAACACAAAGATGATGCTGTCAAGTTTAATGTTATGAATCCATGCTTTTTGATACTTAAAAAATTGTCCATTTCCATCCCTGTCCTCATTTTCCTGATACCATGGCCTCAACATTAATTTACCCAAGAGCTTTAAGGCCCTACCAGAGGTTTTGTTTTATTTGATCTTGCTTCCAGGTCATTTCACTGCACTGCTTAGAAAGCACAGCAGTCACAGATCCTTCAATTTTGTTCTAATTTAGAAAAAACAACACTAAATTTATTTTTTAAAAAATTGAAAATTTTTATTATTTTAGTAATTTATTTTTTCTGCTTTCATTTAAATTTTCTGTTTCAAATTACAAAGTTTTATTTAACATTTGTTTTTAAGTGCAGATTTGTTAGAGATGTTTCCTGCAAGATTTGTTTTTCTGTCACACACACATAATATTGATATATAAATCATAGCTTATTTTTATTTTTGAAATGTATGATCACAGAAAATCAGCATCTAGATTAACTTTTTTTTCTTAATTCTTTAAAGAGTTAGTTTTATCCTTCTTCTGGTTTCCATTGTTTTTATGACAATTCAGCTATGATTTGTACCATTAATCCATTTCAAGTTTCTATTTTCTTTGCCCTTTGTCAAAATTTTCCCTTTTCTTCAGTTTAAAATAGTATGCCAATGATTTATCTGACTGGGGTTTTATTGTTTTTGTTTTGTATTAAATTTCATATGATGTTAACTTCTGGGATATGCTTCTGTGTATTTTGAATCATTTGCAAAACTCTCAACTCTTGTCTCTTCAAATATTTATTGTGATAAATTTTCTCCTTATCTATTCTCTTATGTCTATAGTGCGTATATATTTAATTTTTTTATATAGTCCCATAGGTTTATAATAGTCTATTCCAGTTTTCCACTTTTTGATACTTTAGTTAAGGTAATTTTATTTAGCATTTGATTTTAAGTGCAGATTTGTTAGCAATTGTTCCAAACTCCTTAATTTTTTCCTCTGCAATGAATATTCTGACCATATGCAAATCATAGTTATTCATTAGAGATTTATATATAAATATGTATTATATTTCTATTTATTTAAAATTCAATGATACACTGTTAATTTGTTTCTTCTTATAATATTGCTTTACATTTTTCTGAAGTCTTCCAAGTGTTCATGCAATTACTCACCTTTTACTATTTTATTATAGTTAGGTTTAAGACTCTTATTTTTAGATTCTTGACAATTTTAACATTTAACCTACTTAATTGCTTTATCAGTTCTTGATGATATGTCATGTATTCTTAATTTTCTGTGTGTCTCACATACTTTGATTGAGTATCAGATATTGTTTCTAAAGGAAGAGAAAAAGGGCCTAGATGTGGAGAGATCACTTCTTTTCCTGTGGACAATGGCATTGATTTAGTTTGCAGAATGTAATTTAAGCTTTTTGGTTACTTTAGTTAAACTCAGGGCACTACAGTTTTGGAAAATCTTCCAGCCAATGACTGCTTGTCTTCTTCTTAGTTAGCATGGGGCCTGGAATGCTGGGATTTTTCTGTTTTTTGTCCCCCTTCAGCTTTCAGCAGACCCAGGAATACTGTCCTAACGATGGTTTCTAATTGTGCTTTTGCTTCTCTCTCAGTAGCAGGGTATTGATTGCTCTGCAGTGCAAAGCATATAGTGTAAAAAGATTTTCCAAGTCACAGGCTTTCTATTCAGGTGGATATAAGCAAATCATATGCAAATCATCGATAACTACTATTTCCTCAAGCTTCAGATCTGGGGCTCTCTCAGCATTCATACCTCTCCATGGAAACAATCCAATCTCCCATTTAATTTCTGGCACCACAGAGTTCTATCTAACCCTTGGTTGTGATAGGTATTGGCCTCATGTTGAAGCAAAGTAACAGGTGGACAGGATTCCCTGTTCATTGCTCCACAGCAGACAGCTAAATGCCATGAATGTAAAGAGCCTGTGGTGGATACTTCCTTTGAACTTCTCATAGCCATAGAGGGATTTTGCTTTATTCAGTGCAGTTTCTTAGGTAGGCAGACTGTCTCCTTGCCAATAGTAGATTATCTTGGGTTTTTATTAGTGTACAAAATTTGGGATATTAGTTGCTTTTCTCTTAATGACAGATACCTTCTTCTTCAAGGCAATGAAGAATCTGGGGCAGATGAAGTTCCACTCTCTTCAACAAGAACAGAAAGTATCTGCCTTTTATGACATCAAGGACCAGGTTCTGTGGGAGGTTTCCTTGCCTACTGCTGAAGTCAGCCAAGTATTACCTTGTAGATATAATGGGATTAGGTAAAGAGGGAGGGTACTTTAGAATCTTCTTCTCTGCCCTCAAACACCAGGAACCCATGAATTAGTATTAGGGCTTTCTATAGGAACAAAACTAAAATATATGTGATTATAAAAAGGAGACTTATTAGACTATTTTACAGGATCAGAAGATGATTAGTCCCACAATAGTCATCTGAGGACTAAAGAACTAGAAAAAACAGTAGTTATTCACTCCAGGAAATGGAAGCCTCAGAAGAAGAGAGACCAAAAATGCAGCCAAGTCTGAGGCTGAAATCCTGGAAACTCCTAGAGAATCATTATTGGTCAGAGTCCAAGTCTGAAGAGTGAAGGAGCTGGATTCTAATGTCCCTAGATGAATATAGTAGCAACCCAAGCACCTGCTCAAGAGGAATGAGGCTTGGTCATGTGTGGGTTTTCTTCTTCTTCTACCTTTCTTCCATCTAGGCCCCCAGTCTATTGGACTATGCCACCCACATTCAGGAATGGTCTCTTCACTCAGTTTTCCACAGGCCAGTCATCTCTGGAAACACCCTAATTGACACACCCAGAAGTATCCTAATGTTAGGTATGTTTCATATCCTTAAGTTGACAATCCAGACTAATGTCACACATCTTGTGCTGCTGGTGTTTCTATCCATGAGCACTTGACCTGTGAAAAGTTTACAAATGGCAATAATTCCCTTTTTGTGTTTAGGGTTTACAGGATTCTAAATTATCATGCTTACCCCATACTAGCCTATTTAGTATAGAAGTTAGGCTACCTTCATTCAAATTCATTTTAATGTAGCTGAGTTCCATTTGCATTGTGGTGCCTTTGATGAAACACCTTTTATGTGTCCCATTTTTTCTTGGAAAGCCATATTATCAATAATTTTTTTTCACCATGGATTCTGTTGATGTCATTCTTTTATTGGCAATCAGGCTTGTTCTCATTGTTTTTCTTAGTAACAAAGCTGTTTTTTAAATTTTTTTGTGTGTGATTTATACATCATATGTTAAAAAACAGATATTGCATTTTTAATGTCTTTCTTTTTTGTTAAAGAAAGAGAGAGAATTTTTAATATTTATTTTTTAGTTTTTGGTGGACACAACATCTTTGTTTTTTTGTTTTTTTTTTCGTATGTGGTGCTGAGGATCGAATCTGGGTTGCACGCTTGACAGGCAAGCGTGCTACTGCTTGAACCACATCCCCAGCCCTTTCTTTCTTCTTTTAAAGCAATTTTTTTTGTATGTCTGGGACTGTGTCTCAGTGCTAGAGAACTTGCCTGGCTTTTATTAAAAAAAAATAAAGGTACTGTGTCCACCTACAACTAAAAAAAACAAAAATACATATTAAAAATTGTAGTTTGGATGGACATCATGCCTTATTTTATTGTTTATTTATTTATTTTTTTAATGTGGTGCTAAGGGTAGAACCCAATGCCTCATGCAGGCTAGGGAAGCACTCTGAAACTGAGCTACAGTTCCAGCCCCTTTTTCATCTTTTTGTTCTAGTTTTTGGAGTGATGCGGATAGCAAACCTAGGAGTTTATGCATGCTAGGTGCTGAGCTGATCTACAACTTGAGATCCTCAATTTTAAGTTTAAAAATATAATTTTAGGGACTAGGGTTATGGCCCAGCAGTAGAATGCTCTCTAGTACATGCAAGGTACTTGGGTTCGATCCTCAACACCACAGAAAAATAAATAAATAAAATAAAGGTATTGTGTCTAACTACAAGTAAAAAAATAAATATTTTAAAAAATATAATTTTAGGGAGATACAATTTCAATATGCAAATTTGTCTACTTTTCTCTTTAAATATGATACATTTTCTTGCCACAATTTTATTCTCATGTCACTTTCCATTTCTCAGAATCATAAAAATACCAATGTTTGACTTAGTTCCATGCCTAAAATTTCAGAATTTCATGTATTAGAGGACACTTTACCTGTTTATGTGTGAGTTTAATTAAATTCACCATGCTATATAATTCTAAAAAGCTACAATACAAAGAGAAAGTATAACAAAGTTAAATATTTATTTTTTGATAAAGCATTTCATTTTGGCATGCAAAAATAGACACATGAGATTGCCATAATACTATATCTACTTATCAAACTACTATGGGCAGTTATTTACATCAATAAAATTATAGAAGACCATAGGTGCTAATTGAATATATGATTATTATAGTATCATCATGAAAATATGAAAGTTCTTCTGTAATAGACGAAACTACATGTTGAAGACATAATTTAAATAATATACCATAACATAATGCAATTGCAATCTATCAATTAACTTTGAAAAAAATTATGTAATATTCTCACTAATATTTTGCCTGTTAAAGAAGTCAAGATGATGAATTTGGCTTGAAGTGAGTTATAGGACTGTCCCTCTTTCTTAGGCTTTTACATAGTAAAAAGATCATGTGAAGGGCATTTTGGTGGCAGTCTCAGAGTTACTCAAAGTAGGTAGTTGAAATTCTATCACAGATACCCCTCCCATCTTGCCCCCCCCTCTCTTTATCCATTTATTTATTTTAAATTGTTAGACAGGGTTTCATCTTGTTGCTGAAGGCCTCACTAAGTTGCCAAGAATGGTGGGAAACTTGAGATCCTCCTGCCTCTGCCTCCCACATTAGAAGAATTATAGGCATGTGCCACCATATACAGCTTAAAAATTCTCATTTAATGCAAAGCCTTCTCATACTATGAAAATTACTAGTATTATCACTGATGACAAGATGAGATAGTGGTTAATATTGTATATGAGCCAGAATAGTCAGAATATTGTCATTGCATGACTGCCAGACCACAGAAAAGCATCTTCTCTCTGAATTTCTGAACATTCAATATCATTACCTACTCACAGAGACATATTTAGAACTTCATATTTTTTTCCTGAAATTTCCAATTAATCTCAAACCTATGTGAAGGGGTTGTCTGGTAGTACACTTATTTTCTTATTTATTTTCTGTGACATCATGAAGTTATCTCACTTAGTAAGAGTATTTAAATAAGTTTTACCTTCCTTTTCAGATCTGGCAGTATTTCTCATTGTATTAATTAGATGTCCAGAGTATGGGGATCATTGAACTTTGAAATTCATTCTACTGTCTTTTTCATTTCCATCACCCCTGGCCCCATCTATAACTTTAAATTAGAGAAAATAATAACAAGAATTAAGAAAGAAGGGTAGTAGTACTCTGAAGAAAAACATTTTTTTACTGATTTTGCAGAGGTGACATGCTTGACTAAATGGATGATAAACAGATAAATGAATACTTTCTAAAGCCTTTACAAAAAAATGAAAGTAGTCATTCTACCTGTAATAATGAAAATGACAATCATTTCAGCTGCAGCCTCATTTCAAATAATAATAATTTGTAAATGGTCTCTCAAGTAGAACTAATAATTATATTTTTATTTCTTAGATATGCTGAAATTATAGCTTATTACTCACGAATTTTAGTGGAACATGCATATTTTTTCAATCCACACTAAGTTATCCTAGATTTACCATTACATGCCTTATCACTTCTCAAAAATTTTCAGAGGTTTTTTTCAAGTTATTTTTAGTATCAAACTCTGTATTGTCTTAGATTTTTTTAAAATTTGTTCTTTTAGTGATACATGAGAGTAGAATGTATTTTGACATGTCATACATACATGGAGTATAACTTTGCATTCTTGTGGTTGTACATGATATGGTATAATACTGGTCATGTATTCATATATGGACATAGGAAAGTTATATTCAATTCATTCTACTGTCATTCCCATTCCCATTGCCCCTCCCTTCCCTGATTGCCCTGGGTCCAATCCAGTGAAATTCCACTCCTCACCATCCCACCTATTGTGAGACACCATTCACATATCAGAAAAAAACTTTGGAGTTTTGGTTTTGTGTGTTTGGCTTATTTCTCTTGGCATGATAGCCTCCAGGTACATCCATTCACTATCAAATGCCATGATTTTATTCATCTTTATGGCTTAGAAATATTCCATTGTGTATATGTACCATATTTTCTTTACCCATTAATCTATTGAAGGAAACCTAGGTTGGTTTTATAATGTATCTATTGAGCTGCTATAAACACTGATGTGGCTGCATCATTATAGTATACTGATTTTAAGTCCTTTGGGTATATGCTGAGGAATGGGATAGTTGGGTCTCATGTTGGCTTCATTCCAAGTTTTCTGAGGAATCACTACACTGCTTTCCAGACTGATTGCACCAATTTTAACAATGCATGAGTGTACCTTTTCCCCCATATCCTTGCCAACATTTGTTACTTCTATTCCTGATGATTGCCATTCTGACTGGAGTGAAATAAATCTTAGTGTAGTTTTAATATGCATTCCTCTAACTGCTAGATATGTTGAACATTTTTTCATATGTTTGTTGATTGATTGTATTTCTTCATTTGTAAAATAAAGAATTGTTCCATTCCCTAGCCCATTTATTGAGTGGGTTAATTGGATTTTTGGTGTTAACTTTTTAAAGTTCTTTTCATATCCTGGGGATTAATGCTCTATCTGACATGCAGATGACAAAGATTTTCTCCCAATCTGTAAGGCCTTTCTTCATGTTCCTGATTGTTTCCTTTGCTGTGAGGAGGTTTTTTAGTTTGAAACAATCCCATTTATTGATTCTTTATTTTACTCTTGCACTTTCAGAGTCTCCTTGAGGAATTCAGTTCTTAAAGACACTATGATGGAAAGTTGGGCTTACTCTTCATTCCAGTAGGCACAGAGTCTCTGATCTAATGCCTAGGTCCTTGATCCACTTTGATTTGAGTATTGTGCATGGTCAGAGATAGGGATCTAATTTCATTTTATCACATATGAATTTCCAGTTTTCCCAGCTCCATTTGTTGAAAAGGCTATCGTTTCTTTAATATATGTTTATGGTGCCTTTATCTAGTATTAGATAACTGTATTTATGTGAATTTGTCTTTGAGTCTTTTATTCTGTGTCATTGTGGTCTTCAAATTTTAGTGCCAATACCATGGCACTTGTTTCTATAGCTCTTTTTTTTAAAATATCTTTCTTTATTTATTTTTATGTGGTGCTGAGGATTGAACCCAGTGCCTCACACATGTGAGGCAGGCACTCTACCACTGAGCTACGGCCCCAGCCCCTCTATAGCTCTTTAGTATAATTTAATGTCTGGTATTTTGATGCCTCCTGCTTCACTTTTCTTGCTGAGGAATGCGTTAGCTATACTGGGACTCTTATTTTTCCAAATAAATTTCATGACATGCTTTTTCTATTTCTATGAAGAACATCATTGGAACCTTAATATATATTGCACTAAATCTGCATAGTGCTTTTGGTATTATGGCACAAAATCTGTATCATCCTAATAATCTAAACCCAGAACATAGCTCTATCATAATTACACCAGTGATACAGTCATATAAAGGAAACACACCCAATATAATTGGCATCCACAGGAAGACACACAATATTCCTCAATCTCCCAAAGCCTTCACTATATACTCCTGTTGGTGGTGACAAACAGTGCACATGTACCACTTCTCAGAAGAAGGGACTCACAATCCTGACATCCCAAATTATACTGCTGTTATGGGTTGGATATGGAAAGACCCATGTGATGAAAACTTCATTCTCAATGGTCAATGTTCAGAGGTGAGGCATTTAGAAAATTATTATAACTTTATCATGGATTAATTCATTTGATGGCTTAATGATTTGAAAGGATTACTTGGTGGTAGTGGAAACTATGGTGACTTGAGGCATGGTTGGCACAAACAGGCTCGGGGCATTGTACCTTGTCCCTGGCTCCTTCCTCCTTTTTCTGTCTCTGCTCCTATCTGACATTGCTGAAAGTTTCCCTTGCTATGCCTCATGCCATGATGCCCATGACCACAAACTGAAGCCTTTGAAAAGTTAACCAAATGAAGTTTTATTCCTCTGAAGTGTTTTCTTCAAATATTTGTCACAACAATAAAAAAATTAACTAATGATCTAATGATTATTTTTCCTGTTTTTGTTATTTCTTTGTGTATTATTTTGCTAAATATTTTGCATATGACATTAATCTATAGTAATTCTTCTTTATCTTGCACTTACAATTCCAGAGTGTCAGTAATGTACAGCCAACTGTGCTTTGAAAATAAAGTCCAATAAGTTATTGTTAGAGAAAGAGAGAGAGAGAGAGAGAGAGAGAGAGAGAGAGAGAGAGAGAGCAAACATTATATAACTTTAACTATAGTATATTTTTAAAATTGTTCTGTTTGATTATTAGTTACAATTATTACTCTCTAACTATGTTCAATTTGTATTTTAACTTTTGCAATGCATATGTATATATGAGGGGAAGGATAAAGGAGAAGGGTGATTACCGGAATGTATGTTTCATGCATTTATAATTATGTCACAAATTATCTTAATGTTATGTATTACTAATATGAACCAATGGAATGGAAAAATGCATATACATATTTAGGAAAAACACTATAGAGTTTGGTACTGTTAGTGGTTTGAAGATTTCACTTGATATTGAAATATATTCCTGTCTGATAAGGAAGGAAAAACTATTTTGTTGCATTTAGTTGAAGGTTGTATTTCCAATTGCTTCATATTTTCTACATGCATGTAATCCTATTTCTACATGCAAGTTATTTTCATTTAATGTTTTGATGGAATCATATTTTACTTTTAATTTCAATTTCCTTTTTGGAGCGTATTTACATACATGCTGTGACTATTTGGATATAATTTTGTGAAGAACTTTTTTTAATCTTTTGCTAATTTTTCTATTGGAGCAGCTGGATTTTCTGAATTACTTTATGAATGTTATTTAATCTAGACACTACTTTCTCTTCATACACAAATGTGTGTATATATTGTATGTATGCATGTGTGCTTAGAACATGACTTTTCATCTATGAATTTATGTTAATCTAGAGAAAGACTAAAGATTGAGAAAGATAGAAAAATACGAACAATTGAAAAATTAATGAGTTGTTTTGAGATTCTTGATATGTCTCAACATAAAGTTATAACATTAAATTGGCGTTCTTTTTGAAAAAAAAAAAAAAACTAACACTGAGAAACATGTTCTTACCATCACCACAAGAAAACCAGCTATAATATATATGTATGCATATATGTGTATATGTTCTCTTCTTGATTGTAAATTCATAATTCATATTTTCAATTTAATCTTCAGAGGACACTATAATCAAATTTTTATACCTACTTTTCATAAAATACTAGAACTCTTTTTCTTGAAACTTTCTAAAACATAGTGTATTATTTTCAAGATCCTCTACCCAGTGGAATATGTCCTTTGTCATCCAGCTTTCTGCAATATTCCTTACTGATATCTTAATTTAAAACATATATCATACCATCATCAGTTTTATTCATTCTCCTTTCATATTTGTGTTACTTCATCATCATATTATGTATCAAAAATGTTAATTTATTGCTAACCAATGCACAGAAACTTCAGTCTATCTCCTTTTCAAAACATTTTTATACAAGACTGATAGAATAGCTCTTGAAAAGGCAATTCACTTCATATGAAAAACCTATTTAAGATTTTTCTATGATGAAAACTTACCTCTGCAGGCAGAGCATAACAAAAATCTAACTGGGCCTTATTTTTTAAGTTACCTTAATAGGTTGGTATATCTGGTACATGTCATTTTATTACACAATATTTGTATGGTGGTCAAGCAGAATCCCATTTAGGTCCATACTAAGATTTCATGAAATAAGGAAGCATCCTTACTTTATAAATATTAACTACATTTATTTTTATAGAATGCAACTTGTTTTACAATTTGTATTTTGTATGTCTTCAATATTAATGTTTTAAAAATTATAATTAAATTTTCATGTGATTATATTACATTACTATTTCAGGGCCCATAAATTTAATATTAAATATCAGCCTTATTAATATATTAGAGAACTTAAAATCCCTGAACTCTCTTTTCTCTGATTATTGTTACGTTATTTACCATAGAACATGAAATGGTTTCATTTCTGTTTAATATCTAAGATCAAAAGAAATAATAGTTATTTTCATTGAAAGGAAAATATTTTTATACAAGATTCCAGCTAAGGGTATTTCATGATACTTTTGTCTTTGTAATTAAATGTTTTGTTTGAATGAGAGCTTATTATGAGTCATTTTTAATTTTAAAGAACATCATACGTACTATATTTACTTTTATGTGTAATAATTCTTCATAATATTTTCTATTTTATTCCCTAAAAGATTAACTGGCATGAAACAGCTGCTTAATAATATTGCTTTAATAAGAATGACAGGTATTTCTTAGCCCTTACTTGTAAAATATTAATAACAAACTATAGATTTCATAGGTTCCTATTAAATCTAAATGAGATTGAACATAAAGTAATTTAAATGCTCAGTATATTGAAAATCCCTATAACATATTAGCTTTCCATATTTTCTTATTAAATTACTTTAAGAACTTTCTCAAAGTATAAACTATTGTAGTCATTTATGACTATTTATTACATCAAATCTACATATAAGAAGCAAAGGCATAGAATTTTACTGAGACTCTAATGTTGCCAAAGTCAGTTTCTTTGAGAACTCTCCATTTATTTTAGTTTTTTTAACTATGTCAGTATTATTATAAGTTTATTTAACAGTTTCCTGAAACTATCATAAATGACCACAACCGGATTGCTTAAAATAACAAATTAATGTCTTACAGTTTGGAAAACAGAAAATCTAAAATGAGGAAAAGTCATTGCATTCTCTGGGTTCTGAGGGAGCATACCCTGTGTGTGTGCCTTAGCTGTTGGTGATTGTCTGCATTTGTTGGCTGCCTTTGGCTTAGAGCTGTATCACTTCAATTTCTATCTTCATCATCTCCTCTCACTCTGCCTTGTGTTACCCTCTTAAAGGATCCAGATGCTGGGTAGGGTTCACAGTAACCCATATTATCTTAATGATTACATCTGCAAAATCTTGACTTTGTCATTTTCTAGAATCATAGTTGAACCCATAACAGTGTATTAAAATTTCCTTGTTAGAAACAGACCTCATTTATTTCAAATCTACTTTCACTTTTGGGAATATGTACCTTGAAATAATTTGTGTCACCATTTGCAATTCATTGCTTTTCTGGAGTTTACAGAATTAATAAGGATAAGTAATAAATTGACATAATATGTTGAAAATTAGTGTTTAGTGGAAAGTGCATCCACATTTTTCCTGCACACATAAATGAAGCACACACTATTTAATACACTAGTAATTATCATTTGTATTTCTTGATTGTATGTTTAAGAATTAATAATCAAGTATTATTTAATTTTATGTGCAGTTTACACTAAAATTCATAGTGAATTATGTGTATATATATATATATATATATATATATATAATATTTCCAGAGGAATATAAATATCTATATGAATGGCTATATGAATTTGGTGAAAATGTTAAAAAACATTGTTTAGGGACTTCTGATTAAAAGCATAGTACAAAAAATAAAAATATGTACATAATAAAACATAATGAGAATAAAAAATTTCTATAAATTTGAGTAAGTTTACTTCATAATTGGGACATGTTATCTTCCAAAGAAAAGATTTTGAGTATAAGATTTCAGCTTTAGGTATACATAGGTGTAAGGAAACAGGAAGAAATTTTCATTAAATTAAATAATGACAGGAAACAAGATAAGAAAAACCAGTCAAGCTATTCTGGACACTTTGATAGACATTAGAAGGGATATTAAAATATAGCTAATTATGTTGAGCTACAGACAAAATTCATATTAACAACAAGGGTCATTGAGTTCAATACAGAATACTTCAGTTTAAAATACACACACACACACACATTCATACACAATATAATCTATCTGCATATTTTTATCTTATATATAATGTCAAAATAGTTTATATCTACTATCTTGCTCTCAAGACTTAACCATTCATTTGGCCTCATTTTAATTCCTTGAAGTCCTAAGATTTCTTTTAACTTTGGATATTTCTCCCTTATTCCTTCTTTCATTACTTTCTCTACTTTTAAAATATTTCCATCTCCTTAATATATATCATGTACATATTTTTCTTTTCAATTTCATACAATTTGGTAATATAAGTCATGATTTATCCCACAATTGTTTTTATTTATTTACTTTATGTTGTGCTAAGGATAGAACCCAATGCTTCACACCTCACATGTGCTACTTAAACACTCCACCACAGAGCTACAACCCTAGCTCTCTATAAGTCATTTTATAAATGTCTTCTCATTGCATTTGTATCAATTTTTCATTATGATTTTGATTGCCATTCTCTGATTATGTTAAGCATTTTTTGGTGTGATTTTTAGCAATATATATCTTTTTGTTCAAAGTGCTTGCTTCTATCTTGTTTATCAATATTATCAGATTATGTGCCTATTTTTTGATTTCTAAGAGTTGTTTCCACAATCTGAGTTAAAGTTCTTTATCAGGTATAACTTTCAAATATTTTCTGATATGAAGTATTTTTATATTTTGTTTTCTTAATTTTTGAATTGTCTTATGGTGACCAGATGTCTTATCATATTATTTACAAAATGTTGTCTTTTCAATTGTTTCTTCATAATTTATGCTATTATGTCACATCTTAAGTAGTCTTCACCAAAACAGTAGTCATATTTTTCATTATTTACTTAAATTTATTCACAGCTTGATTTAAATTCTACAGTATGTTTTATAATCTATCTTGAGGTAATTTCTGTACATGGTAAAAGATATATACTTTCTTCATCCTCTATATACTATTTTTTTTGTTTTTATTAGTACACTATACTTGTGCATAATAGTAGAGTTCATTTTGAAATAATACATATGCATATTCCATACATGCATGGAATTTAATTTACTTTCATAGACTACTTTTTAGAAAAGTTTTACATTCACATTGAAATTAAGCAGAAGATACAGAGATTTCCTATTATAATGGATAAAATGAATCATTTTTCAAAAAGATTCTCTTTTTACTTTTGAAGTGACTTGTACTTTGTTCAAATATAATTGATCTATCTATGTAGCTATTTCTTTTCTTTTTGGCTTACTTACTTTATATAATTATTTGTTCATTCTACTTCTATGGTTAATTATGACTTTATAATAATTTTTGATTTCATATTATTTAGGTACTAAAACTGTAGCTATATTTCAAAAAACTCTGTTCACCAGTCTTTATCATATATTTTGTTGTTATTTTATAACACCTTTCAAATATTTGGCTGATATATAAAAGTATCATATATAATTGTTCACTTTTCAGATAAAGATGGACAATCATATTAAAATGTGCTTATCATTATGCCTTTTCCTTTCTTGCATGTCTACAATCTTTAGTGAAATAAGGAATTAAACTCACAGAGATCCTTTACCTATCCCTAATATCAACTGAAAGGTATATTTTTCTCAAACTCATTAAACTTTTGAATTATCTGTGTCTTTGTACTTAATGAGATATTACTTTTTTAATTTTATTCTATCGTGCAGTTTTACTTTTTATACATTGTAATGAATTTTGTTAGATAATTTTAATTTCAAATATTTTTCAATACAATTTTAAATGAAACCTCTTATTTGTTTTCTCCCATTTGTTGGGTTTTTGTGGTTCGATTTATTTTTCTGCTGTTTGTTCAATGTGCATTTCAAATCTTTATATTTTTTACTTCTGTTATGTCCTATCAGCTTATTAGCATCATATTTATTCTATCAGTTTTAGTGATTACCTTAAGAGTGTTAAGTATACATATTTAACTTAAAATAGTCCATTTTCAAATCATATGAAATTGCTTCAGTTATAATGTATGAGTAATGAAGAGTATGCTTTCATTTTCCTCATTTGCATTGTTCTAAAATGAAGTACTTACATATAAACCTTATACAGTATGATAGTTTTTTGGTATGTTAATTATTTTCTAAAATTATTAAAACAAGTAAAAGAAATCACTTTTATGCCTTACATTCTTCTACTTCTTTTGACATTATTCATGTATTTTCATAGGTTTTAATATTATTCTACCTTTAGTGTTTATTTTCATATTGTTTATTTTTATTTTGTTAGTACTGTTTATTTAGACATAATAGTGAGGTTCTTTTCTTTTTAAAGAGAGAGAGAGAGAATTTTATTTTTTTTTTAAATTTTCGGCAGACACAACATCTTTATTTGTATGTGGTGCTGAGGATAGAACCTGGGCCACAAGCATGCCAGTCGAGCGCGCTACTGCTTGAGCCACATCCCCAGCCCCAAGGTTATTTTTAATTTTTTAAAATTATTTATATATGACAGTGGAATGCATTTTGACCTATCAGTTATCAGGGTTCTTTTTGACATATTATATGTGGATGGGATAAAATTTGCTCCAATTCACTCCCCAATACTTATCCTTTCCGTATCTTCCTCCTCCTTCCTGTTTCCTTTCCTCTGCTTTATTGATCCTTCTTGTATTTATTTGTAGTCTTTTTCTCTAATTAGTGCATTATGGATATGCAAAGTTGAAACTCATTGTTGTATATTTATATATGTACATAGAAATGTTTGGTCAAATGAAATGCAGTGTTCCTCTCTTTTCCTGTCCTTTTCTCTTCCCCCTCAATCCTTTTCCTCTATTCATTGACCTCTCTTCTATTTTCATGAAATCTGCCTGCTTCTCTCTCTCCTTCTCTTATCATCCCCTCCTCCCCGCCCCCGCTCCTCCTCCTCCTCTTCCTCCTCCTCCTCCTTCTTCTTCTACCTGCCTCTCTCCTACTGGCTCTATATTTAGGTCTAGCTTACACAAAGGGAGACAATATTTCACCCATGGCTTTCTGGGTCTGGCAAATTTCACTTAGCATCATGTTCTCCAATTCCATTCATTTACCAGCAAATGCTTTTACTTCTTCTTTGTGGCTCAATAAAACTCCATTTTGCTTATGTACTATTACATTTCTTTGGAATGATTTTATGGACAATGATTTCTTATTTTCCTTAAAAATACTCTATCATTGTGGTGGTCTTCTTCTTCTTCTTCTCCTCCTCCTCCTCCTCCTCCTCCTCATCCTCCTCCTCCTTGTTCTTCTCATTAATGCATTTTTTTGCTGTTTAGAATCTTAGATTGTCTTGTTATTCTGCCAGCAAGTTAATATTGTGCTTTTATAGGTTGTCTGACATGTGCATTTACATTTATAGGTTCGTGATGAGAAGCTTTTTTTTTTAATTTGTCTACTCATGTTCTGTATCTTCAGTTACTTTTAAGTTCACATATTTTTCACATAATTTTAGATATTTAATAATGATATATTTTAAATTGGGGGGGCTTATTGATATAAAATTTAATCAAAGTTTTGTGTATTTTAGCCAGTATTCTTACAAATATTTTGCTATAAATATTGTTCAAAGGGCATTTAGTACTGCGCTTTAATTCAATAATGTATCTTCCTTTAATCTTCCTTTAATTCAATAATGTATTTTTTCAATAATGATTTGTTTTCCTTCTCTGTGTCTCATTTTGGATGATGACTAGTGCTAAAAAATCTATGTTTAACAATTTTTCCTTCTGTTTTTCAGACTTTGTTTTCCTTCTCTGTGTCTCATTTTGGATGATGACTAGTGCTAAAAAATCTATGTTTAACAATTTTTCCTTCTGTTTTTCAGACTTTCCCGCCCCCCCCTTTTAGTTGTTGATAGACCTCTATTTAATGTGCTGCTGATTATCAAACTCAGTGCCTCACATATAGCAGGTAAGAATGCTACTGTTGAGCCACAGCCCTAGCCTTGCTTCTCAGATATGTTGATCATTGCACCCACTGCATTTTCCATATTAAGTGTTTTATTTTTCATGCCTAGTGATAATGTCTAAGTCATTTTTATGTTTTCTATCTCTCTATTCAATATGGACTTGCTTTCCTTACAGTCAAACATACTGATCATGTATATATATACATATATTTTTTTCACATGTGTATACATTTTAACATTTTTATTTTTTAATTCTAGTAACTCTGATATTTCTGAATTTGAACAGTCTTTTTAATTGCATGTCATCAGTAAACTGCCTTCTGAATTATGTCAAATTTCTTCAAAACCCTGTTTTGAATGTAATTAATGTATTTAGAAATTAGCTAGATCATTTTACGCTAGAAGATCCTCTATCTAAGGCTAATTGAGACTCATTAATAAAGTAATATCTTGGTGAGGGTTCTGGATGATGGCCTGTTTATTATGATATCTTTTCTGTCTTTCTGTTGACATCAAATACTATTATCAGCCTTGCATTGGTTGTACAAGTCCCGAAATTGTTTTTATTTATGTATTTTTTGTTGTTATTTTCCCCTTCCCCTTCTCTTACCCCTACCCTTTTCCTTTCCCTTACCTTTTCCACTTTTCCTTCCCCTTCCCCTTCCCCTTCCCCTTCTCCTTCTCCTTCTTTTGTACTGGAGTTTTAACCCAGAGATGCATAACTGATGAGCATCTCCAACCAAGTTTTAGGAGTTTTTGTTTTGTTTTGGTTTGTTTTTTTTGTTTTTTGATACAGGGTCTTGCTAAGTTGCTGAGGCTGACATGAACTTGTCATCTTCCTGTCTCAGCCTGCCAAATTACTGGGATTACAGGTGTTTGACCCATTCACAATTGATTTCTATGAATCAGTGTTCAGCCAAAAGATCAGGGAGAACCTCTTGAAGATATGGAAAGTTTTGTTTTCATTATGATTTCTTTTCTATGTTATAAAGTAGTTCCCCCTCATCTATGTTTTTTGTTTTGATGGTTTCAGTTATCTGCAATGTCATTCACCCACAGTATGCCATGGTCTGAACATACTAAATGGGAATTTTCAGAAAAAAAAAAAACTACATAAATTTAAATTTTTGCACCATTCTAAGTAGTATAATAAAATCCATTTTGTCCTGTTTTGTCTTCCCTGGGACATGAATCATCCCTTGCTACAGTGTATCCATGCTGTGCAACTTACCTGATTGCCCATTGGTCACACATTGTCCATCTTAGTTCCCTCATCAGTTGTCCTCATTTTACAGTGTTTGTCTTCAGGTAATCCTGATGTGTGATCCTGGTTCTCTATCACAATAGCTTCAGCATTCATCTCATTTCATCACATAGGCATCGTAGAATCTCACATCATCACATGTAGAAGAAAGGTGAACACATTATAATATTTTGAGAAAGAGGCAGAGAGGTTGAGTCTATTTATTTAACTTTTATTACAGTATACACTTCATAATTATTCTTTGATTAATACTAGTTATTAATCTTTTTTATGCCTAGTGAAATGCATAAATTTTAAAAATCATAGGTACATATGTATAAAAAACAGTATATATAGATTTTTATACTACCCTGTTTAAAACAACCATTAACAATCTTGAAACATATTCCTGTTGTTAAGGGGTCTTACTGTATAATGTGCTGCAATTTGATCTGAAGGATACAATTTGAGTTTTCTCTTGATTCCTGAAAAGTACCTCTGGAGGTTAAAGAAGGCAGTCACAGATTTCAGCATGTTTCATTTTCCTTCTGTATCATGTGCCTGTGTAGTTGTTTGCCATTGTCTCATAACATCCTTCATATTGGAGTTCATAATCCTAGACATATGTGCTGTTGGTATAGGGGGTATAATTCTTGTAGCAGCTAATCATTCATATACAAAATGATTTGCACAACATTTTACATGTATCAACATATGCAGTCCTTCCACTCTTTGAATCAGAAAACTGTGTCATATCATTCTATTGTTAGTTTGTTTAAAGTGGAAATTAACTTTTAAAAAAACCCACTTTCCTGAATATTCATGGCTTGGAGTTGACCAAAACAGGAACTTTCATACTGTATGAGATAAAGAAGTATGGGAATTAGCCATCACGCTCTGAAATTTGTTTTAGTCAGAGGTGATAACATACTGAACCACCTTGAATTTTCCAGCTTATCATCTTGTTCCCTCCTACCTTGTCCTAATCTTTCTGACTTTTGGTATCATTGGCCAAAAAGGACATATATCCACTCCTTGGCTCTTGGAGATATACTTACAGTGGCAAAGGCTCACCTACCCTCATCTATCAGCTCCCTATACACGCCTGCTTTTTCAAGCGAATATGTGTTTGGCTTCTCATTTTGACATGTTCATGACTCAACTGTATCCCTCATTTTCCTCTTCTATTAATTGCCCCCACCCTTATTTTGCTTTTTGTGAGATCTAATTCTTGAAATAAATCACATTGCTTAAAATTCCTTGTAAATGTGATTCCATTATTCAACATTTATTGATAACACTAAGTATTTATATTATTCCATTTTAAATGAGTAAAATAACAGGTTCAAATAATCAATAAGTGCCTCAGTGTTAAAAAGCTAGATGCCACATATTAAAAAGCTAATCATTAGCAAACTTGGATTTAAATTAGGTAGTATATCAGAAACCCATGATTTTATTCAATTTGCCATATTATAAGCTCAAGTCTCTACACTTGACAATGGGATAGGCTTCATCGGCAAATATGTTTTAATGACCTGCAGTATTGAGGCATTATGTGTTTTTATTTATTTGTTAAAAATATGCCTTCTTTGGGCTGGGGATTGGCTCAAGCGGTAGCGCGCTCTCCTAGCATTCGTGTGGCCCGGGTTCGATCCTCAGCACCACATACAAAGATGTTGTGTCTGCCCAAAACTAAAATATAAATATTAAATTTTTTTTTCTCTCTCTCTCTCTTGCTCTCTCTCTCAAAAAATAAAATGCCTTCTTTCACATTCATTCAGTCTAAAACTCTACCAGTTCTGCCAGCTCTCACATTAGTATAAAGTATTAAAATTAAATTCAAGAATAGATTTTTCTTTTGATCCTTACCTTAAGTATAATACATTCAGAGATGTTTTGGAGGGATAAATGTATAAAGGAACTGAATATATGAATAAAATATATGAATAGAGAATAAGAAATATATTGTTTATTTTTTTAATTAAAAAGTAAATTTATATTGTCTTCATTTTTCTTACATTGTTTTGTAGTAATTATTATTTAAGTAGTTTTTCCCCTTAAGAATTTATTTTACAATATAATTTACTTATACAATATAAAATGAGTTACAGAACTCATTTTATATTGTATAAGTAGTGTTCTACAATGCTTAGAACTTATATAATATTTTACTGAACAATTTCACTCATAATGAAACAAAAATGAATAATATATGATTACATTTGTGTGTTCACTAAGTGTACACAATATTCTTATTGACACATAAAAACCGGTATTTAGACAAAGAAGAAAACAATTTTAGTATCTTATTTAATCATGATATCTTATTTATTCAATCTTACATGTATTCAAAGTTCATGAATTCCTTTCTATATTTCAGGCACATATATTTTAACAGTAATACTTTAGTATTACTGACTTATTAGTAACTGCTATATGTGCATTATATATAATTCAGTTTATTTATGATTTGATAGTTTGAGATAATGTTTAAATATCTTAAATTGAATTGGCAAATATTATCATATTATTAGTTTAAAATAGGTTTTCACTTTCAAATTGAATAAACAGCACAATGCCTAGTTCCAATAATTGAATATTGATTAAACTCATAATTTGTCTTTGTTTAAAAATTATACATATTTTTAATATTATAATTAATAGACTCAATTTGATTTTGTGTTATAAAAGACAGGGTAGCTACACTATACACATATTTATTCTTCACTTTTTAAGGGATTAAAAAACAAATAGAAGGTTTAATCAATACATAGAAAAAATATTATAAGGACACTTGAAGGAATGAAAGAATTTGTTGCTACTTGTCCTGAACCTGTAAATTAGTTTTTAAGTAATTTTAAACATTTTCATATATAAAAATTAAAAGAAAGAAAATAGAGTAATTCCTTTCATATACATAATTATATAAAATTTTATGAAAGTTATATATCTTGAATTTTAAACCAGTTTATAAACAATTTTGAACAATTGTTTTCACTTCAATAAAATGTAAAGAATTTTGATGTAAGGAGTTAACATTTTGAAATATTCGTATTGTATTTCCCTTGCCTAGTTGTTTTTTACTATGACAAATTCTACCAGTGGAGTAGGCCATGAAGATCAATCTCATGCCCCAAGGAAACAGGAAAATTGTCATGGATAAAATGACATTTCTGAACTTTTAACTTTCTAATTCTAAGAAATTCACAAACTGAGCCTTAGGGTAAATGATGTTTGATTATCAAGGTTAGAGAAAATGGACTGTGTTTTGAATATAAAAAAACTTTATCCTAAAGTGAGTAAGAATATGCAGTTGGAATCATTTACTACATGTAATTTAATAAAATATCCTAGATTGCCCTAGAGTGGGTGTGGGGATATTTGAGGGCAATTTTTTAAGGCACATATCTACTTTTAGGTAGACATGGTGCTGTTTACAGAATCCAATGCATTGCCTGATGAGCAAGGTGTAATTCTGGAATGCTGCTGTCTATTGAGCAAGCCTCTGGAGAACTTTGTTCATTGTCTGTGAGGCACTACCTCTATCAGTAATGTTAACAAACAGCTGTAAATATCATGCTGTTATTGTGTTTTCTGAGAATATTTCTGGAAACTAGTCTTAATGAAAACCAAAAGAAGTATGCCAAATAAAGGGTCTATAAGATATTGATGACACAGGCTTTAGCAGGAAATAAAGCAACTCAAATGATGATTACAGAAAAAAAAACTACTATCCTCAACGAAGAGTAGGGAAATATCATAGGCCAGAGTGTTAGCAAAGCCAAGGAGTTTAGGGGTCCTCCATGGAAGTATAGAGCTCTGATATTTGAAGCATTATAGATTGATCTGTGAGATAACACCTCCTATTAATGCTTTGGCCTTCAGGAAAATTTCTCTATGACTAGTGGTTTGAATTGTAAGAAACTTTTGTGATTTAATTTCTCTTTTTTGGAAGAATGACCAATAACTGATGCTTACACTATTGGCTATAATATGTGATTAGGTCATTTGGGAGATAATTGCTGCACAGAAGTTGGAGAGAGTGTTATTCTTTATGAATGATTCTGCCAACTTTGAGGCATTTCATGTGTTGTATAGATATTGATGGAAACTGGAAATTAAAAAAAATTCCCTCTAATATCCTTACAAACTTTCAGTTACTTCATCTTGGAGTCTAAGAAGTCAATTTGCCAGTGGGAAAGTATAATTTGGAGAATACAAACATTACTACTAAAAATAAATAAATAAATGAGTACAGTAGAATAAATAAGTTGGACATAACATTCCTAAGTTCATATATGAATACACTATAGTGAAATTTCATTATCCTGCACAACCACAACAAGGAGATCCTAATTAAGATAAGTTATACTCCATGTATATATAATTTCAAACTATAATAATAATCTATAATCATAATCTGTCATGAATATCTAAAAAGAACAACTTAAAAATAAAACATTCTTTTGGGGGAGGATTAGCTCAGTAATTGCCTATATCCACCTCAGCATGCAGGAGTCCCTGGGTTTAACATGTAGCACTTCAAACACACTAAGTAAAAGAACAATGTTTTTCTTTTTTTTTATTTCTTCTTTGTGTGTGTGTGTGTGTGTGTGTGTGTTTAGCACTTCTCTCCAACAAACAGATTATCCAGAATATAAATCAACAATGAAGGATCAGAATTGAAACATACTATAGGTCAAATGGATGAGAAAGACATGTACAGAACATTCCACATTAAAATTCTGTAGTTTAGAACATATATTAGTACACTAAACCAGACTCAACAAATTAGAAAAAAATCAAAATCTTATATTTTTCTTGCAGCAGAAATAAATTAATATAAACAGGAGAGACTTTAGAGATTGTAAAAACAAAACAAAAATATATAGAAATTATATTCTTGAATGACTAGTAGGTCAATAAAGAAATTAAATTAAAAAATAAGTGAAAATGAAGACAAAATATATCAAAATCTTTGAGATATGACATAAGCACTACTAGCTATAAGCAAGTTTTTAGCAAATCAGTGCTCACAAAAAAGAAAATAAAAACATTTTCAATTAAACAGAATAAAAATCCAATAACAAGGAAAGAAAGATAAAACTAACCCAACATTAGTGGAAAGAAAGAAAAAAAAGATCAGATAAGAGAAAAAAAATGGGCATTAAAAATACAAAATATCATTAATCAATAATTTTGTTTGTTTTAAGAAAATATATATAGAATTAACAAAGCTTCAAAATTTCAGCTAGACTTACCAAGAGAAAAAAAAAGAGAGAGAGAACAGAGGAAGACTCTAATAAATAAGGTCAGAGACAGGAACACAAATGATCATCAGATGCTATTATGAGCAATGATGTGTCAACAAGTTGAAAAAACTAGAAGAGAAAGATTTCTGATACCTATAACCTATTAAAACTGGATAATGAAGACATAAAGTGTATGAATAAAACAATAAGAAGTAATGGTATGAATCAATAAAATAATTTAAAAACTCTCCCAACAAAAGAAACTTGAAGAATGAATGGGTTCACTTCTGTATTTCACTAAACAATTGAACACATAATTCACATTAAATTATTACAAATTGTTGAATTGAAGGAGGTTAATTTAAATTTATTATACAAGGCCTGTATCACCCTATTAATAAAAACCAAAATAGCAAGCAAGGAAAATAAAGAAAAGAAAAACTATAGACCAATGTCCTTGATAAATTTAAAGGCAAAAATCCTCATCAACATACTAACAGATCAAATCCAATTGCACATCAAAAATATTATAGGTCATCATCACATGGGATTTATACCAGAGATGAAAGGATAGTTCAATATACACAAATCAGTAAATGTAACGTATGTCACATAAACAGAATGAAAGATAAAAGCCATACTGTCAGCTCAATAGAGAAAAAACAACTTGATAAATTTTAGCAAATAAATAAAATAAAATATTAGAAGAATGTAGCATAAAGCAATTTTATGTTCTTAACTAATATTTTTATATGAAAAACAAAATATATATTCAACTGAATGAGGAAAAGTTGAAATCCTTCCCATTAAGATAAAGAACAAGACAAGGATGTCCCTGTTTACCACCCTTGTTCAATAAATATTGGGAGAGATGGAGTGATTAAACCAGAAAAGAAAATAAAGGGCATCCAAACAGAAATGGATAAAAGGAAGAGATCAAATTATCTTATTTACAGATAGTATAACTTGATATATGTAAAAACCTAAAGAATTTTTCAGAAATTGTTAGAACTGAAGAAAATTCAGTAACGTTGTAGAATGGAAAATCAAAACATCCAAATCTATAAGTTTTCCCGTATCATTAATGGAATTGTTGAGAAACTATAAAGAAGGCAATCATTCAGGACAGCAACAAAATAAAAAAGTTTCTAGGCAAAAATTTAATCCAGGAAGATAATAATCTCTACAAAGAAAATGATAAAAATCTGTTGAAAAATATTGAGAAGGACACAAAGGAAAAGGAATGATCTCATTATAATGAATTAGAAGAACTATTATTATTAAAGTTTATACTATCCAAAATAATTTTCAGAATCAATGCAATTCCTATAAAATTGCACATGATATTTTTCATTGAAATGGGCAAAAAAATTCTAAAGTTTTTACAGATCCCCAAAGAGAGTTCACGTATCCAAAGCAATGCAGAGCAAAAAGAAAAAAAATATTTTCAAGATTACAGTATTTAACTTCTAATCATATTGCAAAGTTATAAATAAAGAAAAAGCATATACACAAAGTGGAATAGACTAGAGAACCTATAACTAAGTCCACATATTAAAGTCAAATGATTTTGACAAAGTTAGAAATAAGATTTAGTAATGAGCAAATATTTTCTTTGATATGATCCAAATATCTCATAAAACAAGAACAAAAAATTGGCAAATAAATAACATATAAATGTAAAAATTGGTAAAATGAATTATGTAAAAAATTCAATACGGCAAAGGAAATAATCAACACTTAGGATATATCCTATAGAATTTGAGAAAAATTTGCAAACAATTCATTCAAAGAGGAAACAATTTCCAGAATATACAAGGAACTTCAATGAAGCAAACAACAGCAACAACAACAACAAAAAGCAAACACTTTCACGAAAAAAGTAACATGTAAGAGACCTCAACAGACGGTATCAAAACAGAATATACAAATGGCCAAGAAATGTATGAAAAAATTGCTCAAAATCACTCATTATCAGGAAAAAAGAGATTAAAACCATAATGAGATGTCATCTCATTCCAGTTATATGGCCACTACCAAACAAACAAAAGAGTGCTGGAAAGGATGTGGAGAAAGAGGGACTTTCCTACAATGTTGTTGAAAATACCAGTTAGTAGAGACATTATGGAAAACAGAGTGAAATGTCTAAAAATCTAGAAACAGAACAACTACAGGATACAATACCTAGTATATATTCCAAAATATTGAAGCTTGTCAGGTGCCTTAGCACATGCCTATAATCTTAGTGGCTCAAGAGGCTAAGGCAGTGGGATCATGAGTTCAAAGCCAGCCTCAGCAACAGTGAGGCCCTAATCAACTTGGTGAAACCCTGTCTGTAAATGAAATACAAAATAAGGCTGTGATTGTGGCTCAGTGGTCAAGTGCCCCTGAGATTAATCCCCAAAAATATATTGAAGCTGATATTGTCGAAGAGACATCTGCCCTCACACATAATTTGCAGTGCTGTTCATTATGAATTATCATTCTTAAGTTGCTAATGATTTTTTAAAAGAACAGTTTCATCATTCATCATCATATATCATTATCAATGTCATTAATGTTATCACTGATTTTACTATTGCCTGGAGTTTATTTCCATTCTCCTTAATGTCATATTTCCTTTTCAATTTTTTTTCTCTCTTTTTTTCTTTATTTTTAGTGCTAGAAATTGAAAAAGGTCTTTACACATACTGGACAGACATTCTATCACTAAATTAATATTTAACCCTATTTCCATTATTAATGTTAGGATTAATATTCATCATTCTTTTAAAGATAATAAACTAATTTATCATGATAATTATGCAGTATAGTTTTTTTTTCTCCATAGATGAGTATCCTTTAATATTACATTCCACCAGTAACTAGTTTTGAAATATGTTTTTGGTAGTACAAAATTAGGAGTGTTTGGTTTCTATGTGTAATTCTTGGATCTTTCTAAATCAGCTTTTGTTGCCACAACAAAATACCATAGACTGAGTAACTAAAACAACAAAAAATGTATTTTATCATGATTGTGGTGACTAGAATTACAAGATCAAGGTGACAACATGGTCGGGTTTCTCATGAGGAATTTCTGCCTGACTTGCGGATTTCTAACTTTTACAAAATCCTCATGGTAGGGACAGAGGGGAAAGCACTTGGTAGCTCTTCTTTGAAGTTCATGAGTTCTATCATTAGATTCCACCTGATGAACTCATCTAAACCCAATTATCTCCCAAAGGCTCCTTCTCCAAATACCATGACACACTAGGGACTAAGACATCAAAGCATAAATTGGGTGCAGGTAAATAATTTAGTAGTTAGAATTGTGTTCCTATCAGTTTATCTTAACATTTCATACATTTTCAATTAATTTTTCTTTCTCAGAGGATCTGTCTTTCATCACTGGAAAGCAGATCTTCTCTATGAATGAATGGGGGTATCTCTTATTGCATTGATTGATGATATGATGCCCTACATATTTGAGTTGCTAGATAATTTGTGGTGATGTGTGCAAACTCTGAATAACTTTTTCTCATACTTAGACATTTTCTCAATGGTAAAAATGTCACAGTTTTAAAAATGAATATTAGAGTTAAACACTTAATAATATTGGTCATAATACTATGCTCATCTAATCCATATTTAAAGCTAACTTTTCTAAGCTTTTTCCAAGACAAGAATTTTTAAAGGGGTCCTTTTAGTTGAAGAAATAAATTGCTTTTTAAATAATAAATAGCATGAAAAGTACATGTTGGCTATCCAAAATCAAAATCAAAATTTATTAACTACATTTTATCTTTACCTAGGCAACTTGAGAAATAATTAATCTTCATAGAAAATTTAGATAATAGTTACATTAACATGTGTTAGTTGGAACTATAAGCAAAATACAGGAATCATGAATGCTACTATTTTATAAATTGTTTTGATGTCTTAAAAATTACTTTCAGTCATTAGTTCCATACTGTAGCATCATTTAATATTACTTAGCTTAACTAAATATATAGCTTTTTAATCTCCTGATTGTATGCAACCAGAGAAATCAAAATTGAATAGGTGAAAATGGTGTAGGAAGCTAGCTGGTTCTATGGTGTATCTTTCGTACAGGCACTAATCTCTATTATAGGGACCCATCACTAAAGGCCTAGTGACTTCCCAAATGGATGTTGTATTCTACCCATCGCCTTGTGGGTTAGATTTCAACATATTGATTTTGAATGGCTCAAATATTTAGTTCTCAGCACTACCCTAATCTTCAGTTTCACTCAACATTAGATTATCAGTAATAGTTTCTTCATTATACTGGCCATAAATTTTCAGGCAGTATTTATCTATTTCATATACTATTTTGAGCTGACCTGGACTCATTATTGTGACTCAGAGGTGTGATAATGGTTCTGTGGGCTGTAATGCAGAATCCTTGAGCATTTCAAATAAAAACAAAAAAACAAACAAACAAACAAAAAAAGAGTTTATTGATGCTTTTACCATCAAATAATTGAGCCAGGAATGTATGTGTGAGTGTATGTATATGTGTGATGTATGTGTGTGTGTGTGTGTGTGTGTGTGTGTGTATCTACCAGGGTCTCGCACATAGGAGGCAAACACTTTACCAACTGAGCTATAACCCTAGTCTTTGAGCCAGATATTTAAGGAATGTAAAGTAAAAGGATACAACATCCTCTCTTCAAGTTTACAATTCCCTTAAGATGTAAAAGAAAATCATAAACTTGCCATAGGCCAAGATTGTCTGTAAACACTTTGGAAAGTACATGAATATTAAGAAAATAAATAAGGGTGAGAAAGAGTTGAAGATGTGCTTTTGAATTTCAGTTGAAATTCTAAAGATGCAGATAAAGAATAGGGTGATGCACCAAAAATGTGTACAAGCAGGGAACATATTCAGAAAGGCAACTCATAGAGTTTATTTATACTGTGAAAATGGGAGGGAATAGTACTATAAAATTCAAAATACCAATTTAGAATCATAATGCAATAAAATTTTATTTCTAGAATTTAATTGATTAAATAAACTATTATTTCCTCTATGAATTATAATTCCAGACACCAAATTACATACTGGTAATTCATACTTACATTACAAGAAACACCCTCTTTTGAGAGTGTGTAGTCATGAAGGAAGATAAATATGAAAGATGAAATTATATGAACAAATAGAATTATAATTAGTTCCCAGAAGTACAGTATAGGAAGCATATTATAGGATTTTTAACTTCATTAATTGCTGAAGAAACAAAATTGGTTTATAAACAGTAATAAGAGAAGGGCAAAAGATCAGGAGATTCAGGAGAGTGGAGATGCTGTGATGGAGGCCCCATTGCCCAGGGCTCAGATAGTACTTTCCTGCTGGAGGGAAGAGAGAAAAAATAAGCTATTCCTATATGTTGTTGGGCATTTTAAATTATTTTATTGTTTTCATAAGCCACAAGGAATATTATTCAGGTAAAAATTAAGATAAATTTATTGTTAGAGCTTCAGTTCCAAAATAAAGCACTTAAACTTGAGGGAAAAAAAATGTTGAAGGGGACAACAGAAAATGCTTTCATAGTAGATCAATTGAAAACTAATGTTACTATATAAAATAGTTCAGAGGTAGATAGATATGAAAAAAATGAAATATCTAAGATTTAGAAGAGGTTTCCAAGTTTAAAATTTGTTTCTGAGGTGTGATATTTGAGTAAATTATCATTTGGTGGAATGTAATGGAGAATCCAGATGATACTGGAAAACAATATTCTTTAAAGCATGGACAGCCACATGTTCAATGTTAGCACTTATGAGGTTCCTTTGAGATAGACTTCTGAAAAAACAGGTGTGGAATTGTAAATTCAAAAGTGAATGTGAATTGGATGTGTAAGTTGGTGCATGGCCTGTTTACTTAATAGTCATTGAAGTTGAAACAATAATGAATCTTTTCTTAGAAAGCAATAAAAAGTACAAAGGAACTCCAAAATTTTGACTAAATAGTGTAACATAAAGCCAAGATATATCAAGAAAGAATAAATCAAAACATTAAAGGAAAGCCAAGAGTGTGATGTCATGCAATTGTTTCAAGAAAGTCAATAAGGTCAGTAAATACTAAGATGTCAAGTAAGAGGATATTGAACGCTGGCTTTTGAAATGGAGAAATCAATGAAAATGTTAGAAATGCTATTTCAGAGAAGTGATGGGGTAGAAAACTGATTATTGTGGGTTACAGAGAAAGAAATAGGTGAGGAGATAGAGCTAATGCGTTTAAGTAAGTGTTTTAAAAGTAGCCTGGAAAAGGAGGAGACAGAGCTACTATTGGAGAAGTATATAATGGAAATGGAGTATTTTTTTAAGATTAGAATATTGACTACAGTCAATGGATAAACACCGTTGAAGACAACAGAGATTACATTCTATTTGGGACAAGACATAAAAAAAAATCTTTCCCCCCCCAACAGTAAAGTAAAAAAAAAAATAGACAAATTTATTTTATAAATTAAAACAACAAAGGTAAAATTATGGTTTGGAGTTAAGTACTTATTGAAAGAAATAAGAAAAAGAAAAAAGGCTAATGCAATTATGCATTCCTGGACCTCATAGGTATTGACAATAAATGCTGAAATTGAAATTGAAAACCAGTGGGAGAGTTTAGAAAAAAATAAAATTGATTGCAACTGGAAAATAATTTAACCTAGAAACCTGAAAGGGTTATATGATTCAAAAATTAATGTCAATTTATAATAATTAGCATCCAAATACAGATGATAAAAACAATTTATAGGGAAGATTGTCTCTATCTCTATGCCTGGGATATGTTTTCCATAAGTCATTATGCAAACAACCATATTTTTAACCAAACTCTTCTTGAATACTATTATAAAAATTATTACTCTTACACTTTCTATAAATTTTCCTTTCTTTTTTCTCCCATGGTGGTATACTATGCAATATTTTGTATATTTTAATAACTAATTTATTTATCGATCTCTGTTATCTTTAACAGTATTATGAATGAAACTTTCTGCCCAAGTGAAGTGTTCTGTATTTTAGACTTTTAATTTGGTAGTTGTTATTATATGTGAATATTGATTACATGAAATGTTGCCAGATGGCTGAAAATTTATTTTTAATATTGTCTTTTAATTTATTTTTTTATTTTAATTTGCCATGCCAGTGGAATCCACTTTTTGAACTATTCAGAATAAAAATATAAAGTTTATTATGACCATGATTTTTATCTATTTTGTCTACTCCTTTAATTTTTTTTTACCTAGAAATATATCTACATTACAATAAATGCTCAGTAAGTATACATATCAATGGGTGAAAGTACAAATGTAGAAGTAGAGCTAATAATTAATAATGTAAAATCTGGATTATGGGAAGAAAAATCAATAAAGATAAATGAAAGTTATTTGAAGAGAAGGATAAAATCAATTTAGAGAGAGAAAGGAGAATCAAGAAAGAACATGATTTCAGAAAAAAATGCTTCAAGATGGAAACATTTGCAATTAGGTATTCTAAATAGTTTGAGAAAGATTAAAATAGTGAAAGAGGTCTTCACCTTTGAGAAAATAATGACTGTAAGTAGCAGATAGAAAAGAAAATCCACAATGTGGTGAAATTCATATCATGAAGCAAAACACCTTTCAGAGGAGTTTGTGTGTGGGGTAAAAGAGAGAAGGTTGGACAAATTAGGCAAATTGGCCCATCATCCACTCATTAAATACTGGAAGGAAAGAGGTTTCTTGGTAGAGAAATGTATTTAGGTATACTTGTTTGTCTTTAACAGTAATTGTGAACATCTATGAGCCCTGGTGTAAAATTCATGTGAGGCATTCTAAGAAAAATAATACAATACACAGAGAAGGCTCTCAGGCAGTTCTGGAGTATCTCAGAACATATAGATTTAAATAAGAAAGAATTCTCTCTCTCTCTCTCTCTCTCTCTCTCTCTCTCTCTCTCTCTCTCTCTCTCTCTCTCTCTCTCTCTCTCTCATTTCTCTTTCTTTCTTTGACTCAAAGGAAAACTAAGGAAGGAAAAACCCATAGAGGTTAGGGAATTCCTTTCAGCTATACTGAATCATAACAGAAAAGAGAAACTATTTAATTATGGAGAGAATAACACTGCTCTGAGAGAAATTATGAGTTGATAAATCATTGCTGAGCAGGATGGCAGCCCATCTGAGGGTACAGTGCACAAACAAATCATGTTTTCATGAACTATGCTAGTAACGTTTGGCAGATCTGATGTTGGAAGACACAAAAAGATATGGAGAATTATTGGGGTTTGATTCCACAAGTTCATATATAATGGCAAAATAAAAATATCAACCTATGAATAATGACAAGAATCAGGGACCTCACACCAAGAAAAAAAGACAGGCATTCTGTGATGAGTAAACCATCTGGATGAGGTGGTGTGTAACCAAAGAAATCGACAGCCAGTAATGAGAATAACTGCATCTTTCCAAATCAACTGAATGATTTCAACAGCAAAGAAATATTTAAATATTTGCCTATAATGTAATTTTCTAAATACAGAAAAAGTAGACTAGTACTAATGGAAGTAAGCTAGAATCTTTATATATTTTTTACACAGTCTTCACAAAAACAGAATGATTGCATGGCATTTACCTCTTTTATGATAACATGTTTCTTCAGGATGATTAACAGTGACTTATTCAGAGAAAAAAAAATCCTATCTTTAGACAGTGAACACAATTAGTTCTAATTTCCACATAATAGAATACCAACTTCATCCCTGAAGTACAGACTAGGTTCTGAACACATATGAAAACATCTTCCCAGATTTTGAAATCTTTTACTTTATTAGAACATATATTTGCCCCAGCCTGTCTTAGCCTCCAGTCTGTTTTAGGCTCTGAGAGTTCTGGTTTGTGGTTGGTCCAGCTATTCCGTCATATTTAAGAGACAGTATACTTTAAGTCTCCTTCAGGTAATTCGAAGTTTGTTAGCACCAATGTTAGCATAATAGCCTATGTAATAGTTCACCTGATATGCTCTCTCTGAATTTCTGCATTTTCAATGGAAAATCCTAATTTTCTAATGTAACATTCAAGGAAGCTTCTCAATTTGTTTGTGCATGTGTTGATGATTTAGACTGACAAGTGTAAAACTCTCAGGAAGGTTTAATGTATTCTTCATAGATATGTTTCTGCTTCTAGGTTGACTAATTTGAAATTTTTCTCTCCATATCAACTAACTTATCACAAATCAGATTTCCAGAGATATATTTTCTAATATGTGAAAAGTTGGAAATATATTTATCCCAACATCATATCTGATTTTTGGTTTGGTTAGATGCAGATATCTGTTAAAATCTAATTACAATGAAATTTGGAATGTCCCAACATTTAGTACTGCTGCTGAGCATTGGGGGCCCATTTTCACTGTCCTTATTTTATGGCATGTTTGTTTGATTTTTAAAGTCAAATTTTCAAAAATCTCACTTTAACTTAAAGTGAGATATTTTATTTTATTGTTGTTCATTGATGCCTTTTTAAATCAGCCACTAAGAAAAAGTCTCCATTTTTTATTTAAACTAATTTCTTGATCATAATATGTAATGATGATGACACTGTTTCTGATAACAGTTTTTTTCTTGGTCAATTTTAATAGGTAAAAAATTAAGGTAATATATAATGAAGAAATTTTTCATAAAATAATTATCCATGATCAATTTCCTCCCATTTCTATGTATTAGTTTAAATTACAAACACACATGCACAAATTCAGAGTACCCAGATATAGTGGAATATAAAAAATATGTGTTTATATAATATATCCACATAAATATACATACATACATACACACACACACACACACAGGATTTGCAAGAGAGAGAAAGGGAGAAAGACAATAAGGGCAAAATAGACAAAAAAAGTTTGTTTTTTAAAATTTTACATGATAGTTATATTTAGCTATAGAATCTGTCAAACATATTGAAAGCAGGGAACATATGAACAAAGAAAAATGAGAGCCATGAATTTGAATACCGACTTTTTTCTAGAACCAGACTCTATGCAATCCCTTTTATTGCTTCATTTTAGTAAATTTGTTTGATTAATCATTTTGTCACTGTGCTTATGAATCCTTTACTGCAACTCATTCTGTTATATCCATTTGCTAATACAAGCCTGCTTATGCAAATGAGACCTTTCCTTGCTATGTCCCTTGGGTTTACATTCAAATGTTCTTAAATCTTATATTATAATTGTGTCTCAATAATATCATTCATTATGTTCCAGAGGGATAGGAAGAGAATCTGAAACTGCATTATGTCATATGAATAATATTTTATTCCTTTGTTATTTATCTCTACAAAATCTCAAAAATCTATGTAATTGTAGAGGAAGTTATATATATATATAATTTGTGTGTATACACACATGCCCCACCGAAATTAAACATTTACCTTTTTATAAAATACATAAAATGTTTTAAAATTAGAAATAATATAGTATGTTATTTATTTTATATTTACAGGAACTCAGAATAAAACTAACTAAATTCTATTAGATTTATTCCATAAAATTGTTTTATCACTTATAGATCAAGAATATTTTGGATTTTGGTCATATGAAAACATTTTTTTTTTACCAGAAAAAAATGGGATTATTGAAATTTAGTTATTTGCTAGCTTTGTGATGGAACATTGTTGCTGTTTATACTTTGAAGAGACAAATTATATATTTGCAACAGGGTGGTTAAATGATGTTATACAATGTTTTGTTAAATTGCACATTTTTTTCATGATTTTCCAGAAAATATGCTTTGGGATTTTTCAGTCACCTATTTCTTTACTTTGATCTATTGTTGGTCCAGAAGACTGAAAAGAGATCATTTAAATCCCTTTGCTATGTTTTTTGTTTTCCTTTCTTTCTTTTTTGATATACTTGGCAGTAGAGTGTATTTTAACATATTACAACTTATTCTAATTAGGATCCTATTCTTGTGGCTTTTAGTGAGATTCCAGGTGGATGCAGTTTGGGTCCATGTTCTTCTTGCTCTGTGTCTGTAAAGGTTTGGTAGTAGCAGAATTTCCAAGCTTCTTTATGGTGCCTTCTCCCTCATCAACCATTCTGTGTAGGTTTCTCTTGCAACTCTTTTGTTTTCCTAAAACTGAAATAGTAAGAGTCCCATCACCACCTCCCTTCATTACTAGTTCTGGGTGTTAGGATTTTAACCATATAAACAAAGTCCATTTTCCTTAGTCTGATGATGGCATATACGATGAGATGTGTAACCTTTGACCTTAAAGAAAAGTTTTATACTATTTGGACTAGTTGTGGCCATGGCAGAGTAATTCATGATAAGTGGATTATCCTCTCTAGAAAATTAAAGCAATAAACCTCACCAGCTGGTAAACTTATATGTAGCAATACACGATTAATGTGGAGTGCAAAACATTGAGAATTTTGAAAAAATAATATTGTAAAAATTTATTTCTGAATATTCAACTATGGGGATTCAATTAATTATATAGAGCAGAAAAAAACAATGGAAGATCAAATCCATCACAGAATGAAAAAGTAAATGGTCTTTATGTAGATCTTCTCCAACTTTGTCAGTCCTTTCCTTTTTTCCCCTCCAATTTGGATACTATATCTTAGACAAAAATGGCTCTATCTAGAAGATTCTTTGATAATTTTATGTGTTAATTTAGAGAGTGATCTTTGATGAGAACTATTTTTATGTCAATGCACTTCAAAGTAAACCAATTGGCCTCCATCATGTGAAAGACTCATCAACCAATTCAAGTTTTTCACAGAACAAAAAGATGAGTCTCCTCCATTCATCTGTTGAAGGGCACCTAGGTTAGTTTCATGGCTTAGCTATTGAAAATTGAGCTGCTATGAACGTTGATACTGCTATGTCACTATAGTATAGAGTAATATGTTGACTAGTTGATTTAAAACCAGAAAGATAAATGCAAACTGAAGACCATTATTTTTCCTTAATGTTCATGAAAAATTACTCTGAAAAATATTATCGAATCAAAACAATTAAATATACTAACAAAAATTTATTGTAGGCAAGTTTTACTCAAGAAAATTTGAAGATTCAAAATTCCAATATTGGTTAATAGGCTTCAAAATAAAAATAGGATAAAATAAATCACAGTACCCTTGATAAATACAAATTAACATTTGATGCCTTCCAGAATATATTATTTAAAAGAGTAACTTAACAATAAATAAGGCAATGGGATTTGCTTAATATCAAAATTTGTATAGAAAAAAAAGCCTACAGCTAATAAAAACTGTTTCTTGAGATCTAGGGCAAGCTATAAATTCCCTGTATCTGAAATTTATAATATATTTTTGGAATTTCAGAAGCCAGAATTAATTAAATTAAGAAAATTTAAATATCAGAAATTTGAAAGGAAAAAAATTATTAGAAGATGAAATATTTGTGAGAAAAACATTAAAATGTTTACTAATGATCTAATAAATATTCATATTTAGAAAGGTAGAAGGATGTAATTGAAGTGCAAAAACTAGTTATACATATATAATTTATTAATATTTAGAAAGTAGAACAGTATCAGAAACAGCATTAGGTATAAATATTGCTAAATTTTTACATATGGAAAAGTATCAAATATTGCTCAAACAAATTAAAAAAATACCTGAATTGCAAAAGTATTATGCATTCATAATTTTAATTATATCAATTCTCTCCAATTTTGGTATAGATTTAACTCATTTTGTCAAATACCTCTTTTATGTTTTTGTACAAATCTGCCAGATAATTCTCAAATGTATATGGAAAGTAAAGGACCTAGAAAAATTGAAGGACTTTTGAAAGATAATGTTGGAGAAAATACTTTAGTCGACTTAAGATCTATCATAATGCTACAGTAATCATGAAACTGTGCTTCTGAAAGATATTCTGACAGATGATTGGAAGAGAAGAGAGATTCAGAAGCAGAATCAAATATACATAGTTACAATGAAATTTTCATAAGTTTTAAAGTTAGTTCTTAGGAAGAAGGTTGTTTGCAAACAATCATGCTGAAACAACCCAATGTGCATGAATAACACCAACAAATCTTGAAATACACCATCTACTATTTGCCAAAATGACAGTTCAAATGGAACGAAATATAACTACTTATTTATGTTAGTTTTTAAACTTCTAAAAAGTTAAATAGAAGGTAGAAGAACACATATACACAAAGGTATGTTCAACTATTTAGAAATGTAAAACTTCTGCTTTTCTAATATTGCTAAGAAAACAAAGTTTAATTTACACTCAAGTGTAAAATATTTAACAAAATGGCTATCAAATAAAAAAATGTATCTAGGGTTATATTAAAAACTCTCAATCTTCTTAATAATAAAAAAGTATAAAAATATTTATAAACTTTGTTATGTGAAAAATAGTTGGACAATAGGAATTTGCAAATTGAAAACATAATGAGTTAATATTAAAATTTCTACTAATAATCATTTAGAAATGGCACTATGGTGTATTGGCAAATATGCGGAACAACAAAAAATCTCCTGCATTGTTGATTAGCATGCAAAATGACATAATTGATTGCCAAAACAGTTTGGAAGCTTCTTAAACAAATAAATATTTCTATAAGTCTCAACAATCTAAAAACACATATAAAAAGAGAAATTTAAAGCTATATCCCCACATACAAAAAAAAAAAAAAAAAACCTTACACATGATTGCTTGTGAATCTACTACTTGCAACCAAAGTTGAAACTGTTGTAAATATCTTATTCTGGCATATGAAAAATTTTAAAATGCAATGTTGTACTGTAATGAAAGGAAATGATAATTAACATACAAAAAACATAAATGAATCTTTTTAAAAATGATCAGACAAGAGACTATGCAGTGTTTATGAACAATTGAAATGATATTCTAAAAAGGAAAACTAATTAGTATAGAAACTAGATTATAGATAAGCAAATCAATAGGGAACAACATAAAAAGCACTAAGGTTTGGTGATTGATGAAACAATTATAAATATATATATATATAGATAGATAGATAGATAGATAGATAGATAGATTTTGTTTGAAACTTTACTGCTACATGTACTTCCTAAAATTTTCATAGTTATGAAAAGATTATATATTTTATCATATTTAAATTTTACAAATAAAAAACAAACAAAAATAATTAAATATTAAATAAATGATCACAACAAATCACCAATGAGGAGAATACATATCACAAAAATAATAAATAAAAGACATCAAGAATTATCTCATCAATATGGAATAAGATGAAATTAAAGCAAAGAATTCTTACGAAAATTAAGTTTGTTTCAGAATTTAAAAAAGAGAAATAGGAGAAGTGCGTGAAAAAAATATACACTCTTAAGACAGAACTCAAAATTCACAAGGATAAAACAGACTTGGACTGCATTTACAAAGATGATTTTTATTTGAAGATAATTTAAGATTTCCATGAGGGAAATGAGGGAAAAAATAAATAGATTTGTACAAGATTAAAGAGTGTGTTAGAAGCCATATTTCAAGATTTGCCCATTGTTTCCAGCTTCTTTGAAATCAGGACCTTTTGTAACATCTTCCAATATACTAGTAAGATTGGTCTTTGTAAATAGCAATATTTTCAAAGGTACTTTAATATTATTTAAAACTAGAATAAATCTAAATTTTGTTCAACAAGTATATGGTTTTCACAGGCTAGAGTCCTGACTCTTTCTCCATCTTTTCTCTGACATGCTCTAAATGAAGTAAGCTGCCACATTAGGCTCAATCTTACACAAATGCACAAAAAGGCAATAAGAGTAAAAATGTGCCAAAATATACTTATAAAGAAGAAATATGCCTTAAGTGATTAAGTAAATTTAATTAATAATTAGGTGTCTTCTCATAATAGGATCAGATTTCTTCACTGTTGACTTCCATCAAACATTGAGGAAGAATTAATAACAAACCAGCAAAGACTGTATCATGGAATAGTTTGTAGATGTGTTTCTTGATTTTGGAAGGGAATTATCACTTCTATCCTGAAACCAGAAAAATATACTATGAAAAAACTACTGTGCCAATTATTCATAAACATAGATACAAATATACTTGCTATTATATGAGCTTATAGAATCTAGCAATGTATAAAAATAATTATACATCATAGCTGATTTAATATCATACCAGAAATGTAGAGTTAATTAACATTTTGAAGTGTCCAATCTAGAAATGTTAAAAATAATATATATATATATATATATATATATATATTAGCTATTCCATGATAAAAATAAAAACTAAACCCTAGTTAACATGATGAAAATTAATTTAAAATGCTCTTTAAAAATAAAATACACTGTTAATCAAAAAGCATATGAAATGATGCTCAATATAATACAGCAACATTTTCAGGAAATAGAAAATAAAACTTGTAATAGATAAAATGACACACCATGAGTATACATAAAATTAAAACAACATTAATTTGATATTAGTGCTGAGAAGCAGCATTTTTTATTGTTGTTGTTGTTGTTTTTTCTGAGGATTGAACCCAGGGCCTTTATAAGAAAAGCAAGCACTCTACCAACTGAGAGATATCAGTAGCCCAGTACTAAAAATCTTAAATGGCAAGTATGCAAGGAGGTGGAATGCTTAAGTGTTGTAGCTGAGCCTGCAAAATAATGTGAGCCCATTGAAAATGAGTATGCTAGCTCCTTGGAAGGGTAAATATACATCTTCAATATGATTCCAGTGCCACTGTGCTTGTGAAAATCTTTCTATAATTAGTGAAAATATGTGATCACAAAACAACTTTTGATTCATGTATTTAATAGAATTATGCATAAGAATCAAAGTAAAAAAAATCAAACGTTCATTGATAGGTGAATTGAATCTAGTATGAACTGCACAGTGGATTACTTACAACTCAGTGACAATAGTAATTAAAAAATTTAGGGCTAAGGATGTGGTTCAAGTGGTAGCACGCTTGCCTGGCATGCGTGAGGCCCGGGTTCGATCCTCAGCACTGCATACAAACAAAGATGTTATGCCCGCCGAAAAACTAAAAAATAAATATTAAAAAAAAATTCTCTCTCTCTTACTCTCTCTTTAAAAAAAAAATTTACACAGTACCATGAAATAATCTTAGAGTATTTTTGCCAATGGAAGGAAAACACAAAAGACAAAATATTGATTCTAGTCATATTAATTTCTAAACAGAATAAAACTACAGTCATAGAAAGCAGAATAATGTATTCAAGATCTGTGTTTGGAGTGAACCGACTAAAAAGCATATAAGGAAACTGCATGGGATGACAAAATAATGTACCCTAAGGATAAGTTTAGTTATGTAATATGGTCACTAGCCAAGACTCAACCAGCTGCAAATATAAAACAATATAACTGCATTTTATATTAATTATGCCTAAGTGAATCTAGTAAATATCTCCAAATATTTAAAAAGGTGGACTAAAATAAATTTAAAAATTCCTGTTTACAAAAGACAACATTAAGATTGCAAATATATAAAAGAAGCCACATTTGGCGCTAAGGTATATATATATATATATATATATATATATATCCAAGTAATATATACATAAATATAATATATTCACAGAATTTATATATACATATATAATATATTCACAGAATTTATATATATATATAAATATATTCCACAAATATATGTATATGTATACATATGCATATATATTTATATTCATGAAATAAAAATAATATCCAGAATAGGTAAACCATCTACATAAATTCATAAGGTAAAGTAGCAAATAAGGCTTGGAAAACTGGAAATATATATGCAGCAAAATTAAATTAAACCCCGATCTCTCATATGCAGAAAACTCAACTCAAAGTAGATTAAGGACACAGAAATTAAACAAGAGACCTGCATCTAGTAGAAGAAAATGTAGGCCCAAATCTTCATCATGTTGGCTTAGGCCCCAAGTTCCCTAATAAGACACCTATAGTGAAAGGAATAAAATCAAGAAGCAATAAATGGAATGGATTCAAACAAAAAAAGCTTCTCAGAAAAAGAAATAATTAGTGAGGTGAATAGAGAGCCTACAGAATGGGAGAAAATTTTACCACACACACATCAGATAGAGCACTAATCTCTGGGAAATGTAAAGAACTCAAATATCTTAACACACACACACACACACACACACACACACACACACAACAATCAATAAATTGGGCAAGGAACTGAACAGACACTTCTCAGAAGATAATATTCAGGGCTGGGGATGTGGCTCAAGCAGTAGCGCGCTTTCGTGCAGCCCAGGTTCCATTCTCAGCACCACATACAAACAAAGATGTTGTGTCTGCCGAAAACTAAAAAAAATTAAAAAAAAATAAATGTTAAAAAATTCTCTCTCACTCTCTCTTAAAAAAAGATGATATACAATCAATCAACAAATGTATAAAAAATGTTCAATGTCTCTAGCAATGAGTGAAATGTAAATCAAAATTACTCTAAGATACCTTTTTACTCCAGTCAGAATGGCAGCTATTAAGAATAAAAACATCAATAAGTGTTGGTGAGAATATGGAGAAAAAGGCACACTCACACATTGCTGGTGGGACTGCAAATTGGTGCAACCAATATGGAAAGTAGTATGGAGATTCCTTAGAAAACAGGGAATGGAACTATAATTTGACCCAGCTATTTCACTCCCTGGTTTATACCTAAAGGATTTAAAACAGAGCACACTCTAGGGACACAGCTACATCAATGTTTATAACAGTACAATTCGCAATATCTAAATTGTGGACCCAACATAGATGCCCTTTAGTAGATAAATAGACTCTGGTATATGTACACAATGGAATATTACTCAGCATTAAAAGATAATAAAATCATGGTATTTGCAGGTAAATGGATGGGGTTGGAGAATATAATGCTAAATGAAGTAGGCTAATCCAAAAATAATCAAAGGCTGAATGTTTTCTCTGATATGAGGATGCTTATCCATAACGGGCATGGGGGTGCATGGGAGAAATGTAGGAACTTTAGACAGGGCAAAGGAGAGGGAGAGAAAGGCAAGGAGCAGTGGGTAGGAAAGATGGTGAAATGAGATGTACATCATTACCCTAAGTACATATATGAAGACACGAATGGTGTGACTCTATTTTGTGTACAACCAGAGACATGAAAAATTGTGATCTATATGTGTACTATAAATTGAAATGCATTCTGATGTTCTATATAACAAATTAGAATGAGTAAATAAATAAATAAGAAAAGAAGATTGATAATATATAAGAGAAGCCACATTGTGGGCTATAATATTTTTAAATATATATTATATGTATATATATATTCATGAAATGTATATAAGAATATAATATATGATGGAATTTAAATATACAAATATGTTCCATATATATGTGTGTATATATATATATATATATATATATATATATATGTGCGTGTGTGTATATATGTGTGTGTATGTGTGTGTGTGTGTGTATATATATATATATATATATACATATATATATTTATGAAATAAAAATACTATCCAGAATAGATAAACCATCTGCATGAATTCATAAAATAAAGAAAGTTAACCCACTTTCATAAGAAACAAGAAACAAGAAAATCAAGCTACTTACATGTCCAATCAGCAATATCTTCTTAATTCATCTTCTGAAATAAACTAAAAACACAGTACCATTTACTATTCACATACAAGAAAATATCAAAATAAAATTGCCAGGCAATTCAATTTTTATGAAAGATGTAGACTAACAGATTTTCATATAGTTTTGGTGACATTAAACATCTCTACAGCCCTTTTGCAATACTTTTTTGGTACGTCTTAAAACTATTCTTTGAATACTAATTGCTCAACAACTCCAGGAAGTATATAGTTAGTAGTACACTGGGTCCACAGTAAATATTAGCATATCAATGTAATGTAATACCACTCAGAAAATACACAATAATAAATAAATTATTGATGGTATTCTAAATTATGTTGGAAAATGGCATGAGGCAGAAGAGAATCTGTTACCTGAAAAGTTTAACATAAAGTGAAAGACAAGCAAGTGAATCTGTGATGACAGTTGTCTGAAGAAAGCTGAAAGAGATCATGCAGTAATCTTGGGTCATTGAAATGGTATGCGTCCTGGGAATCGTGGCTATTTTCAGGCTATATAAATTTAATTCATCGTTGAGCTCAAAGATGTTTTACTCAACAAACTGCAACACAAGAAAGCATATGTTAAAACACTTAAATATAATTTCAAGAAACTTATTCTATGTAAGAAAACTAATATTTTATTCAATTTGTTACTTACCCCCAGTAAAAGATAAAAGGGTAGAATATGGAAAGCCTTTTAAAAATCTTACATGCCTCTACCATGATATTCAAATATTAGATAAAATTCTATGGATTATATTAAAATCAGTTAATTGATTACAGTTTTATTTATGCTCTAATCAGATAAAATGAGGGAAGTAAAAATTGTGAATAAAATAAATATGTACTATAAGTTTAATACATCATATGTGTTATCAAATTACTTTTACCATTTTGGAGGAAATTCTGACTCTTTAACCAGTTAATCACTTTGCTTATTTCTCTTGTTTTTTTTTTTTAATTTATTTGCTTTGATTGAGAGATATTTACCCATGTTTCTTTTCTTCAATTAGTTTTATATAATGATTCCACTAATTTCTGAGATTTTTTTGACTGATAATTTCTGCAGGAATTTTTATTAAATATACACTTCATATATTTGAACATATATCATTTAAAAACCCCTCTTATGAAATTATAATTATGTAATTATAATTTCTTGTAGTTAAAATTTATAGTATAATAATTCCTATGGGAATATAGTAGGGGTATGCATAAAGAAGAATATATAAAGAAAATTGCAAAGTTTATTCTGATTCATAACATTCACTTTTTTAGTTTCTTCAAAATGTTTACACAAGATACAATGCCATATTTTTCTCATGTTCAGTAAGGGAACAAACATATGAGAGATACAAGCTATTAAATAAATATACTACTAGAAATGATTCATTAAAAATACATAATTGACACTCTAAACAGATGCAGGAGTAATAAATTTATTCGTAGAATGATTTATGATAGCAGTGATGTCTATATTGGGCAAGAGAAATTTCTCTTTATGAACAATAAATCTTGAGACATTTTCACAAATTATAAGATTAATTATCATAATTCCATAATCGGTCTCTTCTATTCATTTAACTCAATACAAATTTGACTTCTGACTTTGAAAGAAATATGAACCTTAGCTTGAATGATATTACAAAACACTATATTCAAGGGAACACTGAGCAATATAATACTATAGTTAACATTTTTTTCTTGCTTCTTTGTGACAGAAAGATAAAGGAAAAGAAATTACTAGTGGAGGTGAATAATAGCACTGTCAAAATGAACAAGGAAATGAAGACACTTATAAAATTGTGTTTTCATTTGAATTATATATATACAGATATATCTCTCTATATATATAATAAAAGGAAAGATGAATTTCTTACAAATGGTTTATTTTTAACACATGGATACAATATCCTACAACTTTTAAGCTTGTGCTTTTTATAGTCAGGTGGAATTCAGGTGGATTTATGCATTATTTCCAATATAAAAAGAGCAAGAACACACTTGCAATTTATAAGTTCTTTAAATGAATAAAATTTGAGAGCAAATTGTATGTAACTCTCATTTCAAGAAAGGGTAATAGCATCTCTGTCTAGCAAGTCTAAACTATCTCCAAGGAACAGCCAAATAGCATGTTCTTGTTTTTATTAGATTTCGAATTACAATATTTTCAGCATATGATGATGAAGTAGTTCAATTAGAGAAAGGACATGATGAAGTTGAGCTACAAAATCTCAAACACAGGCCTGAGTCTGCAATAAACTTGAGGCGGTGCCTTGAGAAATGTTCTGAAATATGAAAGACTCGTTTCCCAGCTATTATTAGGTTGATAGAGGTCAGAGACTTTTTAGATATTATACATACTGTTTTAAAATTTTCATTTTTTCTTCTAAGATGTACATGGAAATAGAATAGATATTTTATTTTGACATAATTAATTTGACATATTTTTAAAAATATGAAACATATCTTATTCTAATTAAGATACCAGTCTTGTGGTTGTATATAATGTGGAGATTCTCTCTGGTGTGTATATTCTTATACATACATAGGAAAGTTGTGTCAGATTTATTCCATACCCCTCAAATAATATGCTTGCATTTTAAAAGTTATTTAAGATCCTATACTTATGAAGCATTTCTATAGAAATGACATTTATCTGTTATTCTTTCTTTTCCCCTTCCTTATGACTTTTATGAAGAGCCTGTGGAGCTTATATTTTAAATTTTTGGTAAGAACAACAACAAAAACATGCTGATGCATCAGCATGCTTATCTTTTATGAGTAAATATTATACTTTGTCTGTAAGGTGCATTTCATGCATTCACAGCATAATTGCACAGCTTTGGTACATTTTTTATAATCCTTCCTTTTAAACATCTTATTCATGAAAATTATTTTGCACACTTGAGAAGGGGATGCAACTATTTGAGTATGTAAATGAGTTCTGACATACTCACTAGAGTGGAATATAGCTGGTATGTTCAGATGTGATACTCTTTTTCAAAGCTGTACTTTTGTCTTGGAAAAGTACGGCCTTGTTTTAGCTGCTGCTTCAGTGAAATAAATCATGCATTAGAGATTTTGCTTTCTAGATCAATTCAGCACATGACTTACCTTCAAGATTTACTGATATAATTAATAGGTTGTTAAATGGAGAGACATTCTAGCCAAGGTTTTTAGACTTGATTTAAATCACTTAAATTTTCTGAATAGTCCATTGAGTCTTCTTCTGAAAAAAATGTACTCTTTAGACTTCTCACCGTATCTTCCACTTTGGGGGTTTTACAAATTCTTCATCTAAAAATTCTGTATTTTTTAGGATACTCTCCAGAGAAAGAGAAACAATAGAATATTTTTTATAAATTTATATAACTGTCTGTTGTGATTATGGAATCTAGAAAATTCAAAATCTATGTGTATTGTGGTAGTAGGGGGAAGCATCTCTGACACCCAAAAGAATGAAAGTTCCTGCTTAAGTTTGATGGTCATCGGCGTGTAGAACATCTTTTTGTTGAGGGTGTCAATCATGTTTTGCATTTAGGCCTTTAACTGGATGGATGGAGCTCACTGCCCTATGGGAAGGGCAACACATTTTACTCAAGTTTATTTATGTCTTATCCTTGTCAACAACACCCTCAGAGAAACATTTAGAATAATATCCATTCAAATGTCTGGATACTGTGTCCTAACCAAATTGGCACATATACCTGTTTATCAAAAATCCACTTCTTATTGACTCTTGGAAACTGTATATATCTCATTTCAACATAATTTCTTAATAAAGAAAAAATGTAATAAGCCTAACATGATACAACTATGCTCTAACTGGAAACGCACTAATACTTACATACCATGATATAAATCAATATATCTCTTCTTATATGATAAGGGAATAAGGGGAGGGAAAAATATGACATAGGTTTATTTTATATATATA